>NW_014569802.1:204980-212984 GCF_001313835.1 Polistes canadensis
ATTAATTATAAAATAATTATAATAATATTAATATAAATACTAATTATAAGATATTGTAAGATATATATATACAATACAATATCTTACAATTGTATATATATAATAAAGTATAGTTAAAATCCATAAGAAAATTCGATAAAAAAGTTTTATACCATTTTTGTCCTTGGCAATGGGCATGCCTTTTTATCTTCGAACAAAACCTTTAAACTCTGAACGTTTAACGGTACGTCGTAGGTATACTATTCATGTGGGCAAACCACGTAATTCGGTACACGTTTCTCATCCTGTAAACCGAGAGAAAGAGAAACAGAGAGAGAGAACAGAAGCTTTAAGGAGGAGGACGAGGGGGAGGGGGTACAAATACTCGTAGTAGAAGCAAGCAAGCAAGCAACATAGCATTGTCGTCGAGAAAGGGAAGAGAGTAGTAGTAGTAGTAGTAGTAGTAATAATAATAGTAGTAGTAGTATTATCCGTCTTGTCGTGTTACGTGTCTTACAACGTGATAAGCCAAGTAGGGACAACTACAATCAGAGTGAGAGAGATAGAGATAGATAGATAGATAGATAAAGACATGGTTGTTTGCATGGTTAAGTTATTTTTCTGTTTAAACGCAACGTCGAGACTTCTGATCGTCGTCTCGACGACGCGACACCGATCGAAAACGTTACTTTGTTGTCGTCTTTGTCGTCATCATCGTCATCGTCATCGTCATCATCGTCATCGTAGGCTTAGACGAAGACGACAAAAGCAGAGATAGGAGAACACGTTGTTGTTGGAGGCCACTGCTCGAAAACCAGTCACGAACCAATCCTTCTCATTCTCTCTCTCTCACTCTCTCTCTCTCTCTTTTGCATTTCCCTTTTCACTTCACTCACATCTCATTCTATCTCTCATATGTTTTTCTCGTATTGGAAAAACTCTTTTAGCATCAGCAGCATCAGTAGCAGCAGCAGTAACAGAATCAGTAAAGTGACGTTTTTTAAATAAAGAAAATGAAAGAAAGGAAGCATGCAAGTAAGCAAGCTTACGAGAACGCAAACGACGATGATGTTGCATGTTGTAATATACGTCATCTCTCGTGTTGGAAATATCGAGGCCAGGTATATCGAGAAAAGAATAAGAGAGAGAGAGAGAGAGAGAGAGAGAGATGTACTTAGCCCTTGATGAAGAGAATTTAGAAATGATACTTCTTCTTCTTCTTCTTCATACGATTAATGTTACGTAAATTATTTATAAGACAACGATCATTGAGATTATATATATATATTGTCGGCATTTTCTTCGGACAATCGAAGCTTAGGTTAGTTAACTTCTCGAGGTTATTTGTTTGTTAACAATTTGTTGTCTATCTTTTTCTTCCTTCCTTCCTTCCTTCCTTCTTTCCTTCCTTCCTTCATTTTTTAACGTCTTTATATTGTACTTTTTCTCTATCTGGAATGTTGCGTGTTTCTTTGATTCAAGGTCAATGCTAAACTAACGGTATTTGAATTTTCTTTTGTCTTCAGTCAAAGCTATTCTCTCTCTTTACTGTTGTTCTAACTTACGATCGAATTATTAAATCGTTAGCAACGTACTACCTGTTCTTTGTATAATGTATTCTATGTATATATATATATATGTATATGGTTAAATGTTTCTCTCTAACAGTTGGATGATTATTTTTAGAGAAACTCAGTTAGTGATTACATCGTTAAGGTATTCATTCTAATGTCGTCGTACAACGAGATAACGTTGAAACGATCCTAGAATAAAATGAGACGAGAATGACATAGTTTACGATGTTGTTAATCGAATGACAAGTGTTAATTGTTTATGCTGAATTAAATGCTTTTACAAGTATCAATGATCAAACCGTTGTTTCTTCTACTCGATAATCCGTGAAATAAAATCAATAAACGATTTTATAATATATATACCGTCAAAGCCAGAAATCAGTCATTGCTAGTAATTCCTTGGCATTACTATGAATGCAAAGAGCCTCCAGACGAAGTCAGAAATTAAAAAATTCTTCCAGTTTTTCCTAGGCATCGAACATAATACTTTGATATCCTATAGAATATCAAATAACTATTTAAACAACGTTGAAAAGAATACATTCTCGGGCACAGACACCCACAGCCATAAGCAACACCTCCCCCCCCCCTAAAACAACTCATACAGGTAAAAAACATTTCGTTTTAAACCTGTGTATCTTCCGATACGATATCAGAGGGATTGCAATGCAGTAAATTGTGCATCTTTAAAATTTCTTTGAAAAGTTTCAGTAAATATTTTGTATACTAAAAGTTAATAGATTTTAATAAAACTTATATTAAATTAAAGTGAACTCTTTTGTCTACGCGTAGAATACCATATCGAGTTATAAATTTAGCATGTAAAGTTCAGAAAATGTCAGATTATGCTATGCTGTAAATTGTGCATCTTTGCAATTTTTTTGAGAAATTTTGGTAAATATTTTTTATACTAAAAGTTAATAGATTTTAATGAAACTTATATTAATTTAAAGTACACTCTTTTGTCTACGCGTAGAATATAACTTTGAATAATAAATCGATTTGCACAGGTTTATAAAATGTCAGAGAATACAATGCAATGCTGTAAATTGTGCATCTTTGCAATTTCTTTGAAAAGTTTCGGTAAATATTTTTGTGATACTAAGAATGAATATTTATTATTAATTTAGAATTATCTATTATTAATTTTTCATTAAAAATATCTGTGTCTCATACCAATCAACGTATATATCTTATTTTGTATATTCGACAAATTGATTCGCGAGACACCCCGTATACCCAAAGAGAATACGTGCACGCGACTATCGATTTGAAATATGCATGATCTCAAGGATATTATAGTAACACGTTATCGCACTAAGTTCGATTAATTTCTTTCTACAATCATTAACAAGAGACTCCTGCTAATTTTCCATAGTGTTATCGCGTAAATCATGCGATCGCATGATAAGAAAGAAGTCTCTCTCTCTCTCTCTCTCTCTCTTTCTCTTTAAGATTTTGATCGTAAAACATTTTTATTTCATTTAACATAGTACATTTTCTAGTACCTTATAATTTATATGTTTATAAATCAATATAATTAAACCTTCCTCGTGTTTTTCCAACTCCTGTTATGGTCATCAAGATTCACGTGCGTGTTTCGATCGTTCCGTTTTGTTTTTTTTTTTCTTTTCTATATACATATTTTTATTGTTGTTGTTGTTGTTGAACGAAGAATGAAGTATTATAGGTATATAAGTTTTCGAACGATGAACGTAGGGAAAACTTGAGAGGTAATTAAGTCATATGTAATGATCCTCGGTAGCACGAACTGGTCGAAGGCTTTGCAATCTCTTTCTCTCTTTCTCATAGACACACATACACATATTCATTCTTTATCTATCTCAAGTCTCTTCTTACGCGATGAATCTTCTGACTAGATAATTAATTTCATAGCGGTGACTTTAAGCCACGCATCGTCGATCTTACCGGTACGTTTTATCTTATTCTCTATCTATCTCTCTCTCTCTCTCTCTTGACTTATTTACCGATTTATTAATTAAAAACGTTCTGTCCTTAAACCCACCGTAAGATTTAACACGGTCAATTTAACTATCTATTTTTCTTCGAGACCAATCTTGGTTGATAACTTAATATACAGACTCTTAAACTCGAATAAGATAAGTTATATTCTGTAGTTAATTAGATGGAAGATATTTCAACATATTTTTTATTTATAAAGTCATTAAACTATAATACACATATTTTCACGTTTCTATTATTATTATTATTATTTATTTATTAATCATTATTATAGAAAAAAAATGTTTAATATATATATATACAGTATCGTGTCACAAAAATATTAACAAATATATTATTACATATCTATACATGATAGATTTATTTTCAACGAAAAAAATATTAACGAAACATTTGAAAAATCATGATCAAACATTTACACAAAGTTTGAACTTTTCAGATTCATATTTGTACAAATTTATATGTGTTACATAATTTAGAAAAATAATAATAGTAATAAATTGTTCGTGAGCATCAGCTGTTCGATATCGTATAAAGGTGTAACCCTTTCAAGTTGGTCTAACGAATCGACGGGTTGATCCTTAATTAATTAAATCCTTGGAGAAGAAGACTCAGGTGGCCCGGTTAAATCTGGTAGCCCTTGAGAGAGAGTAGATCCCTTCGAAGATACGATAATAGTAACATTATCATACGCACGACCTACTTATAACCCTTTGGTCGGCTTTCTCGTCTTCATAGGACACGACGAGACACCGAATTCGTAGCCTTCGGTTATATAGTCCCAGGTGTTTCTTCCACGAATAGCCCTGTGTAAGGGCATTGGTTCAACGAGCCGTACGTGCCCTTCACGGTTATTGAATGAACTAATAATAACGAGTACCCACCGATCATTCTAATACTACCTTACTTATACACATATTAATTCTTAATTAAAATCATTATACTCCCATATCACCTTTTATTATTATTATTATTATTATTATTATTATATGAAAAGCACATTTATATTTTTAAATATATAAAATAATTGATATTTCATTTAACAATATCATTTATAACGATGAAAATAATTATGTTAATATATATAACATGATATGTTTGTCCGTTTGATTTAGGAATACGTTTCTTATCAAGACTTTAGATAAACTAGCGAAAAATTTCATTTCGAAGTAATAGAACTATCGTAGAATGAACTCACCCAAGTATTTTCGTTAGTTAAGGGGAATTGTAAATAACGAGAATAAATCTTACAACGATAGGAACTAAAACCAGTTAGGAGTTGCGATATCGAACGAATTCGAGAAAATTGTGTCAGTGAAGTAAAGTAAAGTAAAGTAAAGTAAAGTAAAGTGAGTAGTTTTCGACTAGGTAAAAGATACAGCTGTTGCTGCAGTATCAGTATCAGTAACTTCCGGGTTACTCGGGAAGTAATGGTGTTTGTTAGAATCTGCTGATATTCGATTTTACTTCTAGTTAACATAGGGCCAACAACCTCGTATTTTTTGATCCTGTTTGATTTTCCTGCAGCATTATGGGTTTCTTCTTCTCGTACGATATTTATTCGATTTATCGATTTTCTCGATACGATTTGAAAACGGAAGCAACGATGTGTACACATACACACACATACGTGTATAAAATGCGAACTTAAGTTAAAACGAGGGAAAAATAATAATAATAATAATAAGAAAGATATGGAATAGTGTATTAACAAACGTGAACGACCTACTTACGGAACTTCTTGCTCTGATCATAAATCAATTTACTTTTGGATTACTTTATCGGGATGTACTCGCAAGGGGCCCCCACGTAAATTTGCTCTTCACGTCTTCTCTTCTTTATTTCTTTCCCCTCCACCATCACCATCACTTCTCTCTCCTCTCCTCTCCTCCTCCCTACCTTTTACGAACTGGCGCAGCATTTTTTCCACTGTTATCACTTTTCGAGCTGATAAAAACACGACGGCCGTCTGTTCTCTCTCGTGAGAAAGTTTCTTCTTCTTCATCTTCTTCTTCTTCTTTAGATTATATTAAGCAGAATTGTAACTTAGATAGTTACTTTATAAATTAAATTCTATTTTAATCGGCTAAATTTAATTATTATTTTTCCTTGTTAATTTATTTCTGTCGATGATATTGAAATTATTGTGAATTATAATTAACGAAATGTTATATATATATATGTAAGATTTAATTTATTATAATTTGAATAAAATATAAAAGGTAATAATAATGACTTAATCATTAACGCTTAAGATTAATGCTAAAAGATTTTGGTATAATTGTTTTAAAAGATAGAACGGTGAATAATCTATAATCTATAATCTATTGTCGCGTAAACTAAAGAACTATATCGGAGGGGGGGCCCCCAAATGTAATGATTAAGTCATTATTATTACCTTTTTTATATTTTATTCAAATTATAATAAATTAAATCTTACATATATAATTTGTATTATAAGATAAAAAAAGAAATTCCCATTAGATTCGTATATAATTATCGATATTACGTATTTATTAATAAATTTGATATACAATAAAGATATTTATTATGGGACCACACGCAAGTAGTAACTACTCGCAAGAAGTTAATAAACTTATCCCATGCACACACACACACACACACTGGGAGACATGATGCATCTTTAACGCGTGTTAACGCAACCAGTGTTGTTAGTAAACGCGAGCAAACTTCTCCTGTCACGTTTCTTTCCACATTTACACATTTAGACGTTTACTCATACACTATCAACAACGCATATTCACACTCTCCGATGTCTTATTTTCCAACGTCAGTAAACTTATAACTCTACTCCCGTTTACCAGGAAATAGAAACACGTATGTTTCAGTGAAAGTGTATATTATACCGCGTTTATACGTGTCAAATCTTTCCTATAAAATTTTCTTTTCTTTTCCCCGCCCCCTCTTCCTCCCCTTTGTTTCTCTCAACATTGCCAAAACATTTTTTTCAAATTATCTTTAATACAATATATTCATTTGTTAAACACTTCTTTGAACTGTTCGAACAAATTTAAATAATTCCTATATATATTTGTTTGTGATATATTTCATTTAATTATTATTTCCTCCACCCCTCCCGCCCCCCCAAAAAAAAAACAAATTAGAATGCATCGATTCTCGTAGAAATAAAATAGAAAAAAATGGAATATTTAAAATACAATAATTGTTTTAATTATATATTTAAAATCTAGAGATCAGTTTAATGGGGTTTTAAAGTGTGATATATTATTTGATAATGTCAGTAGTGATGTCACACATGTGTATACGGTCAAAGCCATCGCGAAATGAAGCTCTCTGTATGCCACGTCGTCATTATTGTGAACCGCAGGTAGACAATGCAACGAACCTGGCATATCTCGAGTGCAGTAAGCGTACAAGCCGCGACACCACCACCACCATATAACCACCATCAACCAACCAGCCCTCCTTCCTTCCTTCTTCTTCTTTATCTTCTTCTGTTTTATCGTAGAACCCTCGGCATTGTCGAATCGGAAGGAAGATTCGTTTTGCATGCGACATCCTTTTCAAGTTTCTCGACGTGACGTCTGCTTCGTCTGCTTATTCTTACATATACATATATATATATATATATATATATATATATATATATAATACATATATGTAAGAATATGTAAACGTGTATGTTCGTATATGAAAGTTAATGTTTCTGGTGTTACGCGTAGATTTGTGTATGGGTTTTCTCTTTATGAAAAGGCAGACGCGAGATAGATAGATAGATAAATAGATAGATAGATAGATAGATAGATAGATAGACGTTTATTATGGTTCTGGAACATGAGTTGGTCTTACGTATCATAGCTAAGATTATAAATCTTCGTCTATTCTAATGTCGAGCGTTTAATGAGAAATTTCGAAAGATTCTTTGTATCATTTTAAAAATTCATTTATACGATATGATATAATATACAAACGTTTATATTATTCATCTATTTAAATCGTATTATAAGAGAAAATTTTAAACAATGAGGTATTCGATATTCTCTTTACGAAAAATTACAAAACTATTTTTCTATTACAATTTGATCTATAAATTTATAACCGCGAATCATGTTAGAAATATATTAAGAAAAGTTTTATTATTAAATACACACAACACATACTGGATGATTTTTCTTTCTTTTAATTAATAATTCCATACTTATTGATTATTACATTTAACAAGAAAATAAATACAAAAACGAATAAACATTGAAATAATTTTTGTTACTTAAAACACATTTTTCTTTTACTAAATTTGGATCATTCGAGATCGGATCAGATCATTGATTTAATCATTGAAAAAAAATGTAATAAAAAAGAAATGAATCTAATAATAATTTACATATATATAAAGATTATGTATCAAGATTTAATCATTGAAACAAAATAATAATAAGAAAGAAATGATGCTAAAAATAATAATTTACATATATATAAAGATTATATA
>NW_014569802.1:213077-220333 GCF_001313835.1 Polistes canadensis
TTATATATATAAATATATATATATATATATATAAAGAGGATTCTAATCTTCGAACAACGATAATACTTTCGCCTAGCCCTGAGCTAAATCTCTTAGGTCTAACTACTACTCAACAACGACGACTCATACTAATGTGTGTGTGGTTCGGTTTAACGTGACGGTGTGGCCGATTACTGTATATAATACTCTGTATACTTGCACTAACGTACATAAAAGTACTAAAGCGCGAGCGTGTCTACCTTAGTGCCACTTTAATGCCATGGTAGTAACCTATATATACACATATATATACATATACATATATATATATTGTTTCTCGTAAAACTAATTGCATCAGGCCTCGTTTATATTGCCACTCGTTGTTGTACTCCCACCATATTCTTTCAACTTGCCTAACAAAGGTAGAAAATTGTTGCTTTTCTCTTCTCCCATATTCCCCCTTATTCACCCCCTCTAACCCCTCTTTCTCTTCCTTTCTATTTTCCCTTTTTTTTCTCTTTCTTTCTTTCTTTCTTCTATCTGTCTCTCTTTATTCTCATATCTATGTATATTTGTATTTGTATTAGTAGTTAAGTTTATGTATATCTATATATCCTGTGTATATAGAAACACCATAGATTTACGTATGCTTCGAGATTTGAACGATGAACGCCATTGGACGATTCGACATAAAATTCGTAGAAATAGTGGGCCACGTGCTATGGATAACAACTAACGTGGGATCGTTATTTGCGTTCAAAGTTAATGTCCGTCATAGAATAATTTTATCGGAAAATTTCGCTACCGTTGGGAGGGTGGGGAAGGGATGGAGGGATTTAACTTGATAATAGTAAAATACGTTTTCGTGTGGTATTACTGAATTATCTACGATTCTAAGTAGATTATTATCATTTAGAATCGTAGATAATTATAATTTAGATGATTATTATCATTTTATATTCGATTAATATAATAAAACGATTATTAAGGTTTTATTTGACTTTTTTTTTTCTGTTCGTTCATTTGCGTGTATAATATTTGTTTATTTGTTTATTACGAGACGAGATTAAATGATTCAATTTCTAAATCATAAATGATATTACGATATTTAGAATTGAATTTTTATTAAAGAAAAAGAAAAAAAATGAGATGTTTTAATTTGTATTATTTGTTTTTAATAGACAAAAATCAATATAATATGATATTAATTTAACATTGAATTGTATTTAAATAATATCGAGGCCAAGGTTACTACACTCGCGATAACGTTAAGATAAAAAAAAAGAACAATGAAATTTTCATGCAAATAAGAAGAAGAAGAAGAAGAAGGTGCATCGCACCGGATAATCGTTTTGCTCGATTCTGCTTGGAAAAATTATTATCTTTTTCTTTCTTTTTTTTCTTCCCCCTTTAAACTCATAAGATAGAGAGAGAGAGAAACTATGCCATTGTTTTCTACGTATACTCTTTCTATTTTTCAACGATTTAAAAACATATATCTAATAATTGGCAAGAGACCTCGGATTTTCTTCAGAATATTTTTTCCCCAAGGATTCATGGACACCACTCTTCAAACGTTTCCGCTTCTCACGTTAATATCTACGTAAAAAAAAGGGGGGAAGGGGTGGAAGAGAAAAAGACAGTAGAGAAATAAAATAGAAAGAAGATCCCGTATCTTCGTTAGGTTGAATCTTTATTCGTGATTATATTCACCTTATGTACGATTCATCATACATATAATTAGACACGCGAGTGTGTTTGTCTATTTGTTTCTCGTACGATTCTAGACAACCCAACTATGATTTCCTATTGCGAAATGGTATTTAGAAAAAATTACTAACCGCTATTACGTGATTGAATTTTCTTTTTTTAAACGAAAAATAAACGAAATTTCAAACAGAAATAGATCTTCGTTTGATCATACATATCCGATGTTAGGTTCTAATTAATTTAGTGTCATTGAATATATCTCAAGATAAATAGGGCTTGCAAAATCTTAAAGATAAAAGAAAAAGAAAATGAATGAAATGAAAAGTAAATATGTTAACTTAGATGTGTGTGTATTACATAAACACGTTAATTAAAATCAGAGAATATTATGATTAATACAAGAAATTGATTTATTAAATGATTAGTATTATGTATGTTGTAACTGTTCGTAATAGTATCATTTAAACGATATCTATCGTGTTATATTCTTTTCTTCGTTTTTTATCAATTTATATTTTTTATTACCACACATTCAATTTTTTCCCTTTTACGATCTTCTTCTATCATCTCATCGTGTTCGTTTAGTAGTAGCAACAACAGCAACTTTGATTTATCGATTCCAATTCCCATTATTCGTCATAGTTATCGATTTAACCATCAATTGGACGTTAACGTTAACGTTAATGTTAACATTTATGTTTTTACGTAATACAGTGATCATTAAACGATCGCATAGAAGGGTGTCGTCACTAAAAGAAGAGAACAAATTCTTAAGAAAAAAAAAACAATAGAAAAAGCAAAAAGGATCCATCTTATTTTTCCTATTAAAAATTCATTACAAAAAATATATATAATATATCGTTGATAATTCCAAGAGAATAAAAAAATGAAAGAAACAAAGAGAAAAATTTCCTAAAAACGTGTTTGAACTCTTTTTTCCAACTATTCCACCATAAACAATCCTTTCACAAAAGTTTCCAGGGAAATGATTTAAAACTCATTCTTTCGAATTTTCAATCTGGAATTAAAAAAAAAAAGAAATAAACAACGTGACGCAAAGCCACGAAACAAAACATTCAACTATTTCATTCGTTTAACTTTGATTTGTTTATTTCTATCTTTCGAATACACAGTTTGTTGCACTCGATTAAGAGGTATGTTATTCGGGTAGTCGTCGACAAAAAAAAAGGACAAAGAAAAGAAGGAAAAGCAAGATTGGGGGAGGGAGAGAAATAAAAAAAGAAACAAACAGAAAGAGAAACACGAGGGGGGGCTGGAGAGGGGGGGGGGAGTTTAGATCGAAGTGGCAGAGTGGACTCGTGTCAGATGTTAATTAAGGCCAAGGAACGGAAAACGTTGGTCTCTGTTACGAGACGAAGGGTGTCGCAAGTCGTGAAATGGCCGGCTTGCCAATCCCTCCCTTTCCCCCCTCCCTCGTTGCCCCTTTCAATTCCTTCCCATTTACCCCCACCCCCCCCCTTTCATCTTACTTCTCTCTTTGGTTTGAAGTTAACAATAACAACCACCAGCATCAACATCAGCACCACCACCACCACCACCATAAGCAACCAACCATAGTTGCCAGTGTGTTAGGTTCACCATTAACAACAGAGAAATGGGTGAAACACAGTGGCAATACCTGGGGGAGTGTGCACAGTGTGCCAGGATTTTTATCCCGTAGGAATTACGATGGCTTTACAACCTACCGGTTGTGTGTCCGTCGTTATATGAAGGCCTCCTATACTACTATATGGGGATCGCGGTTAGTACTATACCTACCGTATTATACTACTCGACTCTCTCGGCCACGTGCCACCTGGTGGGGAATAAAAAAGTTGAGTCAGGTCAGAAACACCAGTGGGATACCAACATATAATACAAGCTAACCATCGGTTCACTACTACTATTAAGAGACTAATACTAATACTAATGCATCAGTGCTATTACTACTACTAATACTAAATATACTAATCCAAGAAAACCACCGAATAGAACACAACGAAGTTTCTTCTTGCGGACAGGAGAATCGCGGTTTCAACATTTTTCTATACCTGAGATCTATCTTTTTTTCTTTCTTTATTTATATTTTCTTCATGTCTCACCATCTTACTTTGTTTATTTATTTTTATTTAATATTTTATATCTCATGTGTGTGAGGATAATCCTATTCGACAACTCTAATAATCTTAATGATTAGAAGAAAAACGTCATGTTTTCTAAGTATATTATAATTTAAAGATTAACGAGAGAGATCTCACGTCGAATATGGGAATATATTAAAGTAAGTAAATTATTGTAATAAGTTTGAACACATATCACCACCACCACCACCACCACCACCACCATGTAACAGAACTTCGTTTACATCGATGAAAGGGAAAGTTTTTGCTACTACATTTGATTTATCTATCATATATATATATATATATTTCTTTTATTTCTTTCTATCTCTTCTCTTCTCTTCTCTTTTTCTTTTTCATTTTCTTTTTCTGTGCTATGTCAGAGGTGAGAGATGTCGTATATGAGATGAAATCTGTTACATCGATACGTAATCTTCCACCAACCAACCATAAGAGCGACTTCTTCCCGTTATCTATGTTTGAAAATAGATTCTATTTCTTTCTCTTTCTTTCTTTCTTACGGTGATCTCAGAAAACGGTTCTTTCTTATCGCCACACCATGAGTCATCGTTCGTCTTATGAAAGAGAGGAGAGAGAGAACCAATGGATAGTAGATAGATATTACGTTTAAAACTCAGTTGGAACGATCGAACCGTGAAAATCGAACGGTGATCTTTCTCTCTCTCTCTCTCTCTCTCTTCTCTCATCGTGACTGTCTTCTTCCTCCTCCTCCTCCTCCTCCTACTCCTCCCCCTACTCCATCACAAACTTCTCTTTCTCTTCTTTTCATCGATATTACTTTTTCCTTTTTTAGCAACAACAGAAGTAAAAGCAGAAGCAATAACACAATCAACAATTGCAACTGCAACTGCAACTGCAACTGCATAGAGGATTCTCTAGTTGATAGACGATTCTAACGTGGTACGATAAACTTTGAACAAAACACGACGACGATGGTTGGTAGGTAGCAAAGCGAAATGCCAACGGCTTCTTCTTCTACTTCTGCTTCTTGTTGGTTGTGTTCACTCTGACGCAAGTTTTGCTTTTCCATCTCGGTTTTCTATCTTTTCTTTTTCCCTATCGTTTCTCTTTATCTATCTCTATCTATCTATCTCTGAATATACGCGTATTATACGACATATCAATAAAGTTCGTAGTGTATATAAGTCTCGTAGAAGAAAAAATACAAAAAGTATATTCGTACTGATTTAGAAAATTAATTCGCATTTTTTTTTTCCCCTATGTTAATGAATACGCGCGAGAAAAAGAAAAGGAAAAATAAAATATGCGCGAGAAATAATAATAAAATAAAGGATTAAGATATAACGAAATTTAGATGTTTAGTTTTTCGAATATTACAAGAATGTATGTCTGCTTAAATAAAAAAAAGACACTTGAACTTCCTATAGATTAAGGTAACATCTAATATTTTATAATATATGGGTCTCATGTATTTCGTAATATAAAAATAACAATAAAATAATATTTCCAGTTGCTGAAGAAGTCCCGATAAAGGGACGAATTAACGTCCAATTAATCGAAACGAAGTTCTAGTTCATTTGAATATACAAATTCCCTACGATACCTATTTATTAATAATTTTATTTTTAGACGAGAGAAACAACTTTAATTGAATAATATATAATATAATAGAAAAATAAGTTGTATCTTCGTAAATTGAAATGCACTACGTCGAAGAGGATAGAATAGAGGTTGGGGGGGAGGGGTTTGGTCATTGAAAAAAAGAAAGAAAAACACCTTGGGGAGGAGTAAGAGGAGGATGGAAAGAGCGTAGGTAGAAAAAGAGAAGAAAAAAAAGAAGGCAAGATGCGATCGAAGGAAAAAAGGGAGGACGAAAAGATGCTTGACGGGGTGGTTGAGGGCGGCGTGGGGGGATGGGAAGGGAGTTTTGTTGGATAGAGGATAGAGGGTTCTTTGACTCCGACATCCTCGTCGCCATTTTTCCGGCGTCGGGCAACGTTCAGCTCGTATTTGACTTGGTAATGCTAAAGGTCTTGTATACCCACTCGCTTGCCTTTTCCTTCTCTCTTTCTCTCTCACACATACATACATACACATATTCTTAGTTTGTCCTTTTTGCATCTTTCTTCCGCACTCTCGGATGCATGCGGTCGTCGACGCAACGGCACCAACGTGGCGGTAGGTCCTGACACCGTCTTCTTCTTCTTCTTCTTATCCTAGGACATGCACGACACGCTCGAGAAGGTTTCGTGTTTCTCTTGTCCCGGAGAACGAAACTAGCTAAAGAGTTTTCTTCGAACAAGAACGAACGAATACGGTAGTTTTTGATATCTTTTTACTCTCAACTATTACTACTACTACTACTATTATTATGTACGTATGTACGTATGTATGTATGTACATTTTCTCTACGTTCTATTGTTCTATTTCTCAAATTGGTTCTATTCTATTCTATTTTATTCTATTCGTCGAATGGAGTAGTAGTAATCCAGATTCTACAATTCTTTATTTTTATTCTTTTTCTCTTACTTTGTATATATATGTATGTATGTATATTTTTCTCTCTCTTTCTCTTTTTATATATCTTCAATGTGTTTGCCAGTATCCACTCGAATCACTGCAATGCTGACCTCCCTCAAGGTCTTATTCCGAAATGGGAGAGAATATGAGAGAGAGAGAGAGAGGAAAAGAGTTGAGACTTCGAGTATCGAACGATTTTTATCGAGTAGTTGGAAACATTTTCAAACCCCTTACCATAAAGTTTATCCAGAAAATTTTCGATGGAAAAATTTAAACTATACTTTACTCTCTCTCTCTCTCTCTTTCTATTTCTCCTTTACTTCACTTCACTTAATATTCTTTCTTTCTAATTTTCAGAAAAGCTCGAGATGTTATCGTCAATTTTCGATACGATATAACTATCAAATCTATATATATATAGAATAATAGATTCTATTGCTGGTAACATCGGTTTCGAGATGGGCGAAGAAAAAGGTGAAGAGGAAAGGAGGAGAAGGAGGGGGAGAAAAAAAAAACAGAAATCTTACAGTTCGAAGACAATTTTCTCGTCTCGACTGTGAAGTAGTAGCAAGTATTATAGTACTAGACCAACGTTTCCTAGCTTTTAGGATCATTTCGCAAGGTTTCTTCTCTGAACTCGGAAGATAGAGATAAAGCAAGAAAGAAAAGGATAAAAAAAGGATGTTGAGCGTTCGGTGATGCGTTCGTGTGTCGGGAGTTACTTCCGGTCGTTTCGAATATGGACCGCTGCTTCTTCGCCATTCGCCATTTCCGTAAGAAACGAAATCGTCGTCCGGTGATTTAACCGGTTCGATTCTACTACGAATCGACCTACGATAACCTACGATTTTTCCTACGTAGTCCAGGCAACAAAAGGATAACTTGGTAAATTTAGCTACATTGTTAAAACTTGATATAATGGTAATTCGACGACGCTGAATCGAA
>NW_014569802.1:220578-226822 GCF_001313835.1 Polistes canadensis
AAGCTAGTATGCGTTATCTTGGGGTCTCTCGGTCGTGAATGCGAGTGCGAGTGAGAAAAGAAAAGGATACTTCTCCCTTTCTATTTGTTTAGGCGGTAGCGAGTATTTTTGTTTGGGCCATCGATTTTTCAGTTTTCTGTATTATATATTTCTGATATTTTTTCATGCTGTAGCGAGAATTTTTCGTCTTTTATTTCTCAGTGATATTATACTTTGGCCCTTTTTTTTTTCTTTTCTTTTTGTTTTTTTTTTTTTTTGTCCGAAAAGAATCTGGAACTCTCGAAGATTTTTACTCGGGTGTATGAGAAAGGAGAAATAAGATAGAAAGTATGTGTGTATATGTGTATGTGTGTGAGAGAAAGAGAGATAGAAGATAATGGACGATGCACTTTTTCTTCTTCTTTTCCTCCTACGCGACTTCTACGACCATCCGATAAATCCCTTTTATCGCTTTTATTCGACCTTCGAGGACGTAAAATCGTTCCTGTATTTATATAGATACCTATATATTACGTAAAGTATATATATATGTGTGTTCGTAAATCGTGTACACGATTACTCTGCAATTAACCTTTACGTTATTTTTTTATTTTTATCTTTTATCTTTTTTTATACATATTTCCTTTGTTATTTATTATATAAGTATATATATTTATTTATTTATTTATTTAAAAGATTAATTTGTAATTCTTTGATTATGTCAAACTTCGAGATGCACCGACATTGAAATTCAATTACGATTTACCTGAAATACTATTTTGTTATATAAACCCATTTTTGTCGATAATATATTTCACGTGTTACACATTAAAAACAATATTATTTATATGAATTATTTATTCCGAGAAGAAAATGATTATTATAAATATTAAACAATACAATGGAAAAAAAGTAAATTGAAAGTGTTAACAGTACCTTTTAAGGGAAGGTTAAATAACGTTATCTATCATAACATTTTATGATAAATGATTCATCATCAAGATAGAAAATGAAAAAAAAAAAAGAAAAACACACACGAAGAGGGGGAGGAGGGGGGGGTCGGAATCAAAGATGCAAACGATGTTTTTGTGTTTCGTCGTTGGGGTATCATTTAAAAAAAAAAAGAATAAAAAAAGTAAGATATTTTATTCCATCAAATAAGCTAAAGAAAAAGAAATGTGAGATATATAATAATAATAATAATATAATTGAATATCATCTTGACGTTAAAGTTTTCTGTTGTCTCTTCGACTCGTATTTCGAACGTGTCGACGCGCTCCTGTTACTTTTACCCGGCCTTGAGAATGCACCACGACGCGTAAAGTAAACTTTGCTTTTACACACGACCGATGCGTTTCATTGGCCTCGTCGAGACTCCTCGAGGGATGTAAAGAGTAAGGGAACGTTTAAGAACTTAGATTTCTCACTCGTTAACTCTTGCACTTTATCTCTTTCTTTCTTTCTTTCTTTAACTAAACATATATACATATATATATAGGATACCTATACACATACGAGTATATAAAACTTCAATTAAATTAACTAACTCGATCAATTTTTTTTCTCATACACCAAAAGTAAATACACAAAATCTGTGAATCCATGAAATCAAAATAATTTTCATCAAATTGTCATCATTTTATGAATCTATTTCTATTCATAGAATCAATGTAATATAATCGACGATAAATTTAACATTAAGAACATATACATATACATATATATATATAATCACGAGTGCAACTGTTGCAATAGTCGGTAACAAACGTACGGTGACCTATGATCGTAAATTATTTTAATGGGGCACTGATTTGAATTCGCATAAAGTGTCGTCTGTCTACCCCCTTCTTCATTCTTTTTATCTTTTTAGGTATACCTTATCTTACTTTTCACTTTATCTCTTTCTAACTATCTATTTTGATCTTCTTCTATCGTTGGGAAAGATTGTAAGAATAGATAACAACGAAAGTAAAGGAGAACACAGGAGTGGGTAAGGAAAAGGATCTTTATCACGATTGTCATGGCATCACCTTAGCCGTTATTTTATCGTAAGTTTTTTTACCACACGATTGCAACTTTCAAAGTATCGCAATATAACGCTCTTCGGTTATATATCTATATATATATATATATGTAATTATGTGTGTGTGTATGCACTGACGCGAAACGCTCAAGGTCACTCGCAGTCATCTCTCCTTCGTCCAATCGTGCAAGACACCGATTATTATTTTCATTTTATATTATTCCACTTTTTTTTTCTCTTAATTTTTTTTTGTTCCCCCCTTTTTTCTTCTTAAATCCCTTTCCTAAGGATAAGTATGTATTGAATATACTAACACATAGGTAAAAGATATATATATGTATTGTATAAGTATAAGTGTGTCTGATCGAGGGAAAAAAGAACAGATGTCACGGTTTAGAACAGAATTTGGGTTATATACCCATGGATGGAAGGAAAGAAGGATCGTTCTCTAACACAACGAATTTTGGGTTTCTCTTTAAAAATAAGGAAAGGGAATTTCTTCGTAGAAATCTGACGAAATTTCTTAGAAACGATGAGACATCGTCCTAAGAAATATTATACATGAGGGAATCTTTATTTCCTTTTAGAAGTTACGGGTTCGGTTCGGTTCGGTTCGGTTCGGTTATTCTCGTAAAATATAATATCAAAAGAAACGAGAGAAAGAGAGAGAGAAAGAGAGAGAAAGAGAGAGAGAGAGAGAAAGAGAGAGAAAGAGAGAGAGAGAGAGAAAGAGAGAGAAAGAGAGAGAGAGAGAGAGAGAGATGTTTACAAAAATCGTATTTCGGTTTCTTTTCCTCGTTATTGTTAAAAACTCATGGACCGAACTGTACGGAATCGCGCAAGCTCGGACACGTTTTCCTAGCCTCCTTTTACCCCTTCCGCCTCGTTCCCCACCTCACCCACCTTTCTTCTTTCGGACAACAACAGAAAAAAAGAAAAAAAAAAAAGGCCGAGTCTCCAAAACTCGTAGCCGAATTGTACGCACTCGGCCAACCTTTTTCTCCTTACCCCCGTCCCCCTCCTACACCCCCCACCACCACCACCTTTTCCTCTTTTTTTCATTTTTCTTTTTTTTTTTCTTTTTTCTTTTTTCCATCACCATTCCTCGTTTTCGTTCTTACTCGTCGTTTGTCGTCGTCGTCGTCGTCGTCGTAGTCATCGTTGCACGAGGAGTGCAACGAGAAGAATCTTTTTGCATAATTTCTCTCAGAAATCCTTGCGTAACCCATGATCGCGCGCAGATGTCTTCGATCGTAGTACGAGTTGGTTTTAACTGCTGCTGGGGGCAGACCAAACAAAAAATATTTTAATCCCTTCTTCTTCTTCTATCTTTTCCTCTATCTTTTTCCCTTTTTCTTTTTTCCCCGGTCATTCGATTGCATCGTTATATGCATATTACATATAATTAATAAATGTATTTTCAATGATTAATAATCAAATACAAATACTCTCTTCTCTCATACATTTATTTTATTTAGAATATATTGTATATTTTTTTGTTGTTTTTTTTTTCAAAATAAATCATACAACTCGATAACTATCATATTTTCTTTGATATATCATAGAAAACAACGTATTAAAATTAATCTAATTCTTTTTACGCGCGCGATTAAATAAATAAATATATTTTCCCAAGAAACAAACGAACTAAAAAAAAATTAATTATTTTGTAAAACACAAATCGTTCATCGTGAATCTCTATATATATATATATGTATACCTTTATAATATTATAATATACATATAAGTATAGAAAATCGTGTCGTAGTATCGTATCTCTTATGGTCTTGCTTCGATGATTTTCATGGTGCTTTAGCCTACGTCTATTGTTATGATGAAAAGTTTTAGCAGATATTGTACCGGGTCGTGCAGGCTGGGACACGTTTTCCTATCCTCCTTCTCCTCCTCATCCTCCTCCACCACCACCTCTTTCACCCTCCCCTTCTCCACCTTCTCTACACCATGACCAACAACACCACCACCACCATCACCACCATCACCACCATCACAACCTTCCTCCCTCCCTCCCCCTCCTCATCTTATACGCCGTTCTCTTCCCCCCTTTTCCTACAAACCAACGTTCACTCTCTCTCTCTCTCTCTCTCTCTCTCTCTCTCTCTCTCTCTCTCTCTCTTTCATCTTTTATTTCTACCAAAGGAGTAACAAGGATAAACCTGGACGAAATGGGTGAAAGGAGAGAGAGAAAGAGTAGCTTAGTGCATGGTTAAAGAGGAAAGAGGAATGAGTGAGTGAGTGAGTGAGTGAGTGAGTGAGTGAATAAGATTAGTGATAGAGAAAGAAAGAAAGAAAGTATAGTATGGATGGGGGTGTGGGTACAGGAAAAGATGGAGAGGGAGAGGTGGTGAACGAACCAGTGTGGTGTACTCTCGTTTCATCTCTTTTCAACCACGAAACACTATCCATCTATCTCTCTTTCTCTTTCTTTCAATCCAACTTTCCTCCTCTTCCTTTTTACCCATCTCTGTTGCACACACATATACACATACATACTCTTCTGTAGGGACAGTGGACGCACGGAGCATTATAACTCGACTCGAGTCCCTTCTTCCCTTCCCTTCCCTTCCCTTCCCTTACTTCACCTTACCTCACCTCACCTCACCTCACCGTTACGGCCTACCTTTTTCTTACTCCTCCTTCTTCTTCTTCTTCTTCTTCTTCTTCTTCTTCTCTGCCATCACAGCAATCTTCTTTCTTTCTCTCTCTCTCTCTCTTGTAACTGCACCAACGAACAAAAAGAGTAATAAGAGTGAGTGAGTAAGAGAGAGAGAGAGAGAAAGAGAAAGATGCAGGGACACGCGGGACCGCTTCTCGCGAGTAAAACCGTCCTTGATCCCCGGGCCACGCTGCATACGATACAACCAGAGTGGTATATACGGGGTCCCCCCCCCCTTTCCCCTTGCCCCTCATACTCAACTCAACCCTCTCCCTTCCTCCCTTTTCTTTCCTTCCTTCCTTCCTTACCTTCTTCTTCTTCTTCTTTTTATTATTTTTATTTTTCTTTTTTTCTTATTTGTTGATTGTTTTTTCCTTCTTATGTTAGTCTTCTTCTTCTTCTTCTCATTCTATTTCACCACCGACTACTATCTTTCCCTTTTCTTCTTCAGCACGTGGTCCCTACTGACGTCACGAGGCGCACTCCTCCGAACGAAGAAGAGAAAATGAGAGGAGATGAGAGGAGAGGAGAGGAAAGAAGGGAGTATCTTCTCTACGAAAACCTTAAGGTATCATCACACTCGATATATTTATCACATGTGTGTGTGTTATAATAGTAACATGTATTATACTAATAAAGTTCTTCTGATTTTGTTCGATAATCGAGCAACAAGTATATTTATGATCGACATACACCCAAATTCGATATTAATCATTTATTGTTTTATCATTATTACATACACACGTTTATATTGATTTTTATTATTATTTTCTAACATTTATATATATAGTTTTGATTATTAATGAAATTATTTGATATTTAATTTAATTCCTGTTATACAACTTCCACTCTTTATGAGAAGCAAATTGATTAATTATTTAAAAGATTGTATATAAATACGATTGATTAATTCATTATTTTCTAATAATGTATATTTTGTTGGATYTAAATAATAACTTAACAATACGATTGAAATATTGCAACAATTTTCGGACAAATTATATTATTCATTTTTGTTCTTAATTTATTCGCGTGTGTAAAAATTAATCCGATGATCGATTAATCTCTCACATACATATAATAATAAATGTAATAAAAATACGTAAAACAATGAACGTGTAATACGTATCACATAAAATATCACACATATACAGTTCAACTATCTCTAAAACATCTTTCTACTCTAACGTTGAAATTATCCGTTCCTGGAAGCACCGGTCATGCTGGAAACCCTTCGACTTTTCTTCCTCCCCCCTCGACACGTGGCCGAGACTGACGTCACGAATCGCACGATCCTCCCTCCTTTCCTCCTTCGGAAGGATCTTAAAGGTCCGTTCATACCGAAGGGAGGAACCCGCTCTGGTTTTAAATGCAACCTTTACTTTTTCCACTATTATAAACGTCGAGCAAATCGATAAGAAGATCATTGGTTTTCGCATTTTGTTGCATTCAACAACAACAACAACAACAAAATCGAGATACCTTATATAATTATATACATTCTCGTTTCTTGTTCTTCTCCCTAACCACCCTCCTCCTCCTCCTCCAACCCTCCTACCATCTCTCTC
>NW_014569803.1:0-23252 GCF_001313835.1 Polistes canadensis
TTATATGTTAGGCTATTTTATCACTTGATTGTATGATTAATATATTTTGCTTTTTGTTACAGGTAATCATCGTTGGATTTAACAACAAATCTTGGAGATGTTTTTCTGGTTGAACGCCATTACTACTTTTTAAAATATTTTTATTTTGTATATTATATTAATATGCATTTCTGAAGGCACACATGCAGAGTAAATCTGACATATACATTGTTATTTGTAATTTTATAACAATTGTAGCTTAAAATATTTGTGAAAATGCATCCTTTTTTTTAATAATATTCAATACTTTTTTTATGTTTATTATTTTTAGGAGTTTATTTTATAACATGCCAATTACTTTTTATTATTACTCGTAGCATAAATCTTTATGATTGAATGTATATGTTATGGGCAATGCAGCATATACATTGAATATCACAATATTTATATAAAAATATAATATATAAAATATATTGTTGTGTGTGTTTATCACACAATATTATAAATATTTTCCTTAATCTCTAAAAATTTATGTATACTTATTTTAAATATCAGTATAAAAAATAATAATCATCCAAAATATTTATATTTGTATTTATAAAAAATAAGTAATTCCACAGCTAAATTATTTTAATATGGCATCATTTTTGTTTGCATATTTTCCAAAACAAATGCTCTCGAGTTGTTGGCAGGTAACATATGGGGTAATTTTAACTTCAAATGTCAAAGATCTCCGTTAAGATATGCTTTTTTGATCTGCACTCGAAGGATTTTTCCGGACGGATTTTTTGGAATTTCTTGGACGAACGAAACACCACCTGAAACGTGTCGCTCATATAAAAAAAAGTGGAAAAGAGAGATAGATAGAAATAGAGAGAGAGTTAGAAAAAAATGAAAGAAAATTAGATTTACCTTTGAGTTCTTTGTATTCGGAAACTTTTTCCTTAACGAAATTCTGGACTTCCTTTTCACTAACTTTTCTGTTATTTTTTACTTTAACAAAAGCTCTTGGTACTTCTCCACATCTTGTATCACTAATACCGATTACTGCGGCTTCCTGTATGTCAGGATGTGTTCTTAAAATTGCTTCTAGTTCAGCCGGTGCGACCTAAGAGAGAAAAAAAAAGTTGCTTTTTAATTCCTTTCCATCGGTATGCTTGGAATAGAATATGATCTCCGTACACGGAACGTATAACTTGAAATTGATACACGATTGAGTATTTCTATTTGTCAACTTTGCAGTGAATCCTATTAACATAATTCGTGTTTGTTAAAATAACACAATTTATAGTAACATATATTTCTACAAACGTTATATTTGATGTATCTAATTTTACTTATAGTCTTTTCATGCAAGTAATAATTATCTCAGCACTTATATAAAACGGTGTTCAAAATTCAAACGGTGTTAAAGTATATTTTTCTAATAAACTTTACAAAACATTTTTTTCTTTCCTTTTTAGATGTAGATATTAAAAGCTCTCGTAGTTTAATCGTCTAAGTTTGGGACAAATTAATTGTATACGTTCTTTGTACATGATCATACACATTTTAAGCACACATGTATATAGCTTTTTAAGCGAATTGATTAATTGTTCGAATCAGCAAAGAAAAAACTTGGCATTCTAGAGGTTTTAACTTACCTGAAAACCTTTGACTTTGATCAACTCTTTCAATCTATCGGTAATGAAGAAATCATAGTCCTCGTCGAAGTATGCGATATCGCCAGTTTTCATCCAACCATTCTCCAATAATATATCCTTAGTAGCTTTCGGATTATTATAGTAACCTTTCATAACGTGAGGACCTCTAATCCACAATTCTCCGTTTTGACCAGGCTCAAAAATATCTATGTTCGTTATGGGATCGACTAATCTCGCATCGCAACCACAAATGTTCTTTCCAATACTAGCGTATTTTAAACCCGTTTTTTCAATAAAGGACACTGGTGAACATTCCGTTAATCCATATCCTTGGAAAAAGAAATCTCTTGAAAATTCGACGAGTATGGGTTAATACAGCAATTCCAAACTTTAATTCGCGGTATCGTTATCGATCTTAACAAAATATTTATGATACAAACGAAATACCATCATTTCTGGCTGAATTTAAGAACAAATACGATTATTATATTTATTATATTAAAGAATTTTTATTTATAATGATTTTAATTATTATTACGAAGTGTAAATCGTATTTTGTTTTAAGTAATAGTAGTTCGTAACTAAAAGAAAACAGTTTCGTAAAAATAATGCAGAAAATATTGGACCACGGTTGGTAAAAATTTAGAAAACATTAGTTTGACGATTGATATTAAATAGAAAAAAATCATTTACATTTACAATATGTTATTTACACTATCGATCAAAAGTTTGGAATCGCTTGTTGCTCGGTTACTCTAAAGGCAGTGTATATGTATAATAGACATGTTAATTTATGACGAATTAATTACCTTGGGCAAATTTGAAATTAGTGTTATCTAATTGATAATTTTCATAGAATCTATCCACGTCCTTTTTTGAAATCGGCGCTGCCCCACTGAAAATAGCTCGTAGATTCGAGAGATTTTCTTTTTTGATAAGCGATGACTGTGATAGATACATTATTATTGGTGGTACGGAAAACATAATCGTTGGCTAAAAGGATAAGATAAAGTAAGCTTTTGAGATGTTTTCTAGCAATATAAGCGATATTTCTGTTTTTTCTTTTCGTTCATTTATTGTTGACTTAAAATCTTGTACCTTGTGATTGATGAGAACATCGTTAAATGTATTCGGTTGGAATCTCGGAATCGTAACGAACTTTACTCCAGACATCAGACCAGGTAATAAGACACCGTTCAGCCCAAAAATGTGAAAGAAAGGTAAAATTGCTGGTATGACTTCTTGATTTACACCTATAAAAATAATAGATCATTTCGAATAGATAATTGACGAAGTTACAGACGTCTACTTTTTTTTGTTTAGTCATATCAATTATAATAAGAGTGAAATTCTTTGCTTTACCATCCGAAGGTTGCAACCACATTTGCGGATCAACGGAGGCCTTCACCATTTCAATATTTGCTACTACATTATTATGCGTTAACATCACACCTTTTGGCAATCCTGTTGTACCACTCGAAAAAGGTAAAATTGCGAAATCACTTACGGAACTGCTTAGGGCTTTCAATGGGGGCAAATTTTTGCCGCGAGTAATCAAATCCTATAAATTTTGAAATCCATCGATTATCAATTCGTTATTTTCGTTAACCTAGGTTGCATCTTTACTGTTCTTTGTTAAACTCTTGGAATTAGAGTGAATTTTTGATCAAAGGCGTTCAAATTTAAGGAGAATGATATCAATTGTATAAATCTTCCATTGTTAATACCTGAAAAGGTATCACTCCTTCCACCATAGGTGCCGTTTGGTCATCGATAACGATCAGAGATGATCCCAATTGTATTTTTTCTACTGCTTTCTTTACATTCGGAAAAATTTCTCTTGCCGTGATGATACCTTTCGCATTAGACAACTCCAATTGTTTTCTTATTTCCTCTAACAATCACGTAAAAAGATTTATAGGCTTTTCTTTTGTCCATTTTCTTATGCATTAGTTTTTAATTCATTTAATTCGTACATACCAATCTTGTATTGTGGATTAACAGTTGTGACGATTAGACCTGCCTCCAAAATACCGAGGAAAGCTAAACTCCATTCTGGTAAATTGGGTGCAATCAAGGCAATAATATCACCTTCTTTAAAATTTAAGTTCCTCAAACTCCTTGCAATGTAATTGGTAGCATCCCTTGCTTGGCTGTACGTATATTTCCTACCGGTAATACCGCATTCCTAAAAATCGTTATTCGATCTAAATTCCACCTGACTTTCTTTTTCTATCATTCGAATTCATTTATAATTCCAAACGAATCAGCCATAAAAGACTTACCAATGCAGTTAGCTTTTGAAATTTATTAACGTTATGCCAAACATATTCCGGAATATACGAGTCGGGATAGGTAAGCGCACCGAAAGGCGATGGAATGATTAATTCTCCATTTTTATCTCGTATAAATTTTTCTTTCGATTGCGCATAATTACGTTTAGAATTTAAAAATTGTATTTTTGTACCATCTTTAAACAGCGTCGATTCGAGTTTGTTGATAAAATGGGATAGTTTCCTTAACGATTTCATATTTCGATAGGATTCTGATCGTTGAAAAATATCACCTAACAACCAATATTAACGAACGATTAAATTTTCGAGAATAAAAAGGTTATTTCTAAAACTAGTCGTCATTAGGAGAATGTTATGCTTAATATTTATTTTTTCGATACAATGTAATTTAAAGTTTAATTACATTTTCATTCATTCATATTTATTTACATAACACTTAACAGATATATATAGATAAGCGAAAATGATATGAATAGTAGTAGAGGCATATCGTAAAAATTGAAGAAGTATCTTAAATAATAAGCCGAGTTAATTTACGAGATAATTTTTCTTCGAGTTTTATTTTATCAAAATAAATTGTAGATTGTTTTACCTTGTAAGATTAGTAGTAACTATATACACAAGTCACTTTTGTCTTCATTTAAAAAAAGAAATAATTTTCAACTATATGTAATAAGAATTGAACTAATTCAGAGCAAAGTGCAAAGAACGTTTCTTATCATTTTCGTTATATCACCTTTTATTTTTATGTTTAATATGTTTTTGAAATTATGTTAAAGATAATTCACACACACATACATACACATAAATATTTTTTCTCCGTGTAAAATATATTTGGAAATTTGAATTATTTTTTCTTTTTTGTTATTAATTTTTTTTTATCAAGAAGATAATAAAAAGTACGAATAACTGACCAATCACAAGATATTTTCATGTGTATCTATCAAGAATACTTTACAAATAGTTTATATATATAAAAAAAAAAAACAAAAAAAAGGTAAAAGAGAGAGAGAGAGAGACGAATACGTAACCGTGTGACATATTTTTAAGAACTTTCACTTTATTCTCTGTTCCACTTGTCAGTTAGTTTCTTAGTAAACGTATTTCTAAAAGTAACAACGTAGAATTTTCATTTTTAATATTGTTTACGATGAAACAATATAGATTACCTTTATTTCGATGACAACTTTAACACCTCTCTTTATCTCTTTCTTTTTTATCTGTGAAATATGAGATTTCACACGACGTTTTTTTTTTCGGTTCTCGCGAAAAAACAGAATTGCACTTGATCTCGTATTCTACTGTCCTAACGAAGTCGTTATTGCTGTTAGACTGAATGAGATTCTTCTACAGAAAAGATTTTATATTACTTCTACGAATACCACTACTACACTATGAAAATAGATAAGTTAACTACACGGTCGCGTTTTACCCCTACCATTGAATTTCTAAGGATCGACGTATTGTCGTCGTATGGCAACGTTATCATAAGGAATGATTATAAAAACTTTCTTCCGATCGCTCGTCAATTTTATTCTTTATACTCGTTTATCGATATGAATTCTTAATTTATTTCTTGGCAGTCAGTCAGTCAGATATTGTTGTGCAGGTATTTAATCTGTTTACTAACGTATACTTAATGAGGTATTTATTCAATACTCTTTCATTAATATTAATGTATGTTTTTTTATATAAAGTTTTTATATTTTAATTAACGATTTTCATTCAATTTAATTAGGAATATATAACTGATATATAGAGCATTACTTTTTGTGTATATAATAATTAATCGATAATTCGTTAATAAATGAAAACTATCTTTCATGATATAATTCAAACATATTTCATATATACATATACTTGTGATTTATTCAATTTATTCTTATAGTAAATACAAAAATATAATTGAAGTATTTCTATATGCATAATGCCATAATATGTTTATTTAAGCGTAGATAATTTGCGATAAGTTTGTGATATAAATAAATAAACGGAAGATAAGAATCTTTATCTAATATATTTTTAGTAATCACACACATTCAGATATTATTTACGATAACAATATTTAATATTCACGATCATAACGTCTATGTGTGTATATGTATGAGATTGTTTTCTTAAATATTTAATTAAATCTTGTTATTATAATGAAAATTTTAATCGGAGACATATCAATGCATAATGAATTTATTTTAATCGTGATTATGTATCCGTTTGATGTAGAAACATTGAGGAGAATTTAATTTGCGCGTCATCGTGTTTCTCGCGTTATATTATATAATCTAGGCATCATTAACGTTAAGTTTCCACTTATCGATATTGCAGTTTAATGATGATTGCATGGATTGCATTTCCTCCCGCGTCGATTAAAAAGAAAAGTTTCGTTATGCGCCGACGCATATTCAACAATTTTGATATTAACATCTACGCCGACGCAATACGCTTAATCAGAGCCGTATCGTTCGATTTAAGACACATGAAAATTTAACCATAAATAAAATTCTATGAAACACTCGCGTGCTCACGGATTAAAGTTCAAGATAAAGGAGGCCATTCGTAAGAAATATTTATTTTACATGTGAAAAGAGATAGAATAATAATCTTGTTGGTGTTAAAAAATAATCTCAAGAAAGTAATATTTAAGAGTCAACAAAGAAAAAGAAAAGAAAAAACAAACAACAGAATGTTAGATTTAATGAAAACAGTGATCTTTATTGTTAACTATCGAAATATTATATCTCATTGGTGTTTTTTTTTTCAACTTCATTTTCTTTAATGATAAATTTCGTCAGTGTTATCGAGAATAAAGAGTTGAAGAATTATTGTGAAGTACGAAGAGAGGTCGACGATAAGATTCATTATAGTAGCACGCGAAAAAAAAAATAAAGAATAATATAAAAGTATGTTTGAAAGAGAGAAGAAAATACGTGGTCCATCGGTAAAGAGTGACGTCCCTGAGGGAGGAAATAGGTGAGAAAGGGGCCGAGCACGACGCCATGTCGATGTTCACCCTCTAGTTCGTTCTCGTTACAGCCCTTGTCTAAAAGTCCAACTCGAGTCGGAAAAAAAAGGTTCTAAAAAAAAGGGGGAAAAAAATAATCGAAAAGCTAGCGCAGTGTGGGAAAGCTCGAAGACAAATCTTTAAATTAGATTATCGAAATCACTGGCGAAATTACTCTTGCACGAAGCATTGGGCTATGAATGAAGACCCAACCTTTTCATCTCGAGGTAATTAATTCGTCTTTCGTTAAAATTTGTCCGTCGATAATCCGACTTAGAAGTCGCTTAACTTGACCTAATCAATCGATCCTAATACTTATGCAATTCTTTTTTTCTTTTTTTTTCGACCAACTAGACATATTGATAATTTATAATAATATAAGATTGCAAGAGTTTCAATGAAAATATTTGAGAAAAAAAAAAGAAAAAAAGAAAAAAGAAAGTACGCCAAAGTATCGTCTATTTTTGTCTCGTTTTATGAAATATATCCCAGTGACGTGAAATAATGTAAAATATTATTTTATTTTATCGTTCTCTGTGTAAGAAATCAATGCTACGAACAATTGATTTTCTCTTTTTCCCAAAGTTAAAACATCCAAATAGTGTAGGAGTACACGAACGGATCATCGAATATAATATATACATACGTGTTTCATTGATTCTTCCACTTCCATGACACATTCGAGTTTATAGTTGCGTTTCTTGTTAAAATTTTGATTGCTATTATTTAATTACTTATCAAGAATAAAGTTTTTGAACGTTTACGCGATAAATAGAGGGTACATTGGCATACATTGTTAGTTATCATAGATTAGAATTCAAGATTAGCTCCTCGTATTATTTTAGGTTTTGGCAGTTTTGCTATTGTCAGTGATACCCTGGCCAGGTCCAAGTGTTTTTAAAATATCATGCCCCCGCGATCGTGCCTCGGTGGTGAGGAGGATAGTTCACAAGGTAAAATACTTTAAACAATATAGTAGACTCCTTGTATAACACCAGTTTTTACAATTCGAATTCATATAACGCACGAAAAGTATTACGATTACTGTTTTTACATATATAATTCGATATTTAAAAAAAATACAATGTGGTATATAATAAAATACGAGAAATTTGAATAATCTAATGAGGAAATTTGCATATTAATTGAACGTTACATTGTTCCCTTAGTTCTTTTCTGTTTCATAATTATTTTTTCTTTTTTAACAAATTTTTAAACAATATAAGAATTCATAAAACGCGTTATATGAGAGTCTACTATTTCTATTTTCATTTCGCAAGATGGCAAAGCAAAGTTTTAAACTTTGTCGAGATTTCAGAGATGGATACCTATCCTGAAAAAATATCAGGTAGAGCTACCCTTAGAATGTCCCTTTCACGAAAGTCGAGACATTTTTCGACCTCAACAACGAGCAAAGCATCAGCACAGACCGTCGCAATGGACCTGCGGCCTCTGCGGCAAATCATTTTACGCGGAGAAACATCTCGACGCGCATTTCGATAACAGACACAAAAGTAACGTTAATACGGTGAGCTATCCTATCATTTAATATCAATGGTCCATTAAAATATCGATTTGTTTCATCGGTCATTCTCTCTCAACAGTAATTAAATACAATCTCAATATATTTAATATATAATAATATATACTTAATATTTAGTAATATCTTTAAGTAAATGAAAAGAAAAAAAGTTAATCTTTAAACACGTTCGTAAAAAGAAACATTTCTGGACACAATTAGCTATTACAAAGGGATATACATGTTTGTGATGAATAACCTATGACCTAAGAAACAAAAAAAAATATAGAGTGAGAAAGAAAGTAGTTAACGGTAAGAGACACTAACGTCATCAATGACCGCAATTTTACGTCAGGCTTGTATCGAAAATAGGGTTGAATTAATGAGAAAATCGATATTGGTAGAATAAATAAACTTGATAATATTGACGCGTCGGTTTTAAAAAGAAAAAGTTGAAAGATCAATATATTCTACTTGTTTTCGATTTAAAACGAAAGGCGGAAGATGCCGTGTGCCTTGCCGACTACTGCGACATTATGAGATGCGAAGTATTGGGAAATCGTGATTTTGAAAGTTCAATGGACGACGAGGACGACGATGGGGGTCATCTCAATACTGATATACAAGTACGTTCAAGTTATTTAAATGAAATCAAAAGTATATTTAAAAATAGAGTAGAGATTCCTGTATAATACGGTTAATACGTTACGCATTGTTCACATGATTCACATGACTGTATATAGTAATGAAATGTTGAATGAATCAAATTGTAAATAAGTCCGTAAATTTAAACCTAGAACTACAAACTAGGGTATATATTTATCCCAAGGGTTTTGTTTTAGTCCTAAAAACTTTTCTTATAGCAATAATCAGACTTTTAAGTATATGAATTTTTTTGTTTTTTTTCTTTTTCATGCCAAAAAGAATGGGCGAAGAGCAAATTCAATTTTACTAAAGTTTAATCGGTGAAAAATCGATTGAAATAAATTAAAGTATTGACAAACGATCAGATCTTTATTTAACGTCGAAAAACCTGGGGTGGATATCTACTCCCTCAGTAAATAGTTCTAGGGTTAAAGTATTTAATTGTAAGAAAATAATGTGAGATCTGATTGAACAAAGGTGTGGAAGGAGAATACGGAGCAACGCAGTACGTCGGTGGTTCCGTGTTCGCGAGATGTAGCAAGGAATAACTATCGTTCTTCCTCTTCATCTTCCACGGATAAATCCTGCGCACTTGCAGCTACGAAAAACGATTTACAACGTTCGTATTGTCGACGTGCCGACGCTGACGTCCTGAAAAATCATCGTCTAGCCGATTCCTCTTCTTCTTATCGTCGCAACGAGATAGCTGGTCCTGAAAATAACAGTGACGCTTGTGATAATGACGATGAAGACGAGGAAGACGGCGACGATGATGATGATGATGAACAGGACGATGAAAATAACGAGGATGACGACGAGGATGAGGAAGATGATGAGGCAAATCTGGTAGAATCTGCCCTACCTGCCGTTGATAAAAAACAAAGACGCAGAGGGATACATCTTAGGAAACTGAAATCCAATTGCAAGCCCGAGGAACTCCAAAAACTCAAGTTACAATGTGAAGTTAGCTTTTTTTCTACATTTATTTTACATCTAATCGAATATTAATTGGGTAACCGATACTTTGGTAATGTTATTTTCGAATGTGATAAGAGGAAGGAAAAGTATATAAAAAAAAACTTTGAAATTTGTTATCGGTAATATTGAAGTATTATTAGCATTGCATTTTGCTTGGTTTTGCAAGTGGACATTGGACTGCAATCTTACATTTTTAATAAGAAATTAGCTTACTTAGTTTTTTCAAAGTTATTTAATATTCTTTCAAATAATACTTTTTCTTTTTTCATGAAATTAAGTCACTTTTATTCTAGCACGTAATACACGTAGTTAAGGAAATGACAAAATCGTTAATTAATATAATACATTTCTTTTTATTAAATTCGCGTACAACATACATATTTATGTACAATCTGTAGGACAATACTTTTCAACAATAATGCAAAATAATCTAGCGCATTTTACAATCGAAGAGAAAATTCTATTATTTATACAAGCTTTTTGTCGACAGATACTCGTCCGCGATTGTATCGCAGGACTTCTCGCAAATCTTTCGGTTCGAGACTTTCAAGAAATCGAAGGTACGTTATTAAATAAACGATCTATTTAATCTTTTAAATGGGGAACTAATTTTTATCAAAAAGGCAAATGTTTTCTATGCAGTAACAATAAATATGTGAAGTCAACGATTTGTGTTTTAAGTAATTATTAAAGAATAGAGATCTATCTCTCCCTCTCAAATATATATTCAATAAAAAAAGATGTATTAAGTTTAAATTTATTTTGGTCATCCGTAAAATACAATGATGAGTTAATTCGTTATCATCCCCAATTAAAAGATTAAAATTAAAATATATCGAGCGTATTTTAAAAAAGAAAGAACAAAATTTGTTATGATTTCTTTATTGTGTGATGGTTAGGTGAACTGAACCGGGCTATCTGTTGGTATCTTAGTTGCGATAGATATTGGGAAGATACTAAACGACAACAACGGCAGACACCATGGTATCTGCTCGCTACGTTTATGGCTCTTTTCTGTACGTCGATTTATGCCTGCTATTACGTCATCTGGGTTCTCTTCAAGTATGTAGTACGTTAACCGTGAAACTGGGTAAAAAATAATACAGTTTCTCGATGATATTAATACAGTAAACACCCGTGTAACAAAAGACTATTGTTTTCATATAAAATGATTTTTCATACAACACGAGATATGTATGAGTCACTCCACATTTGCCGAATTAAAGAATTTTACCAAACAAAAAGTAGAGAAAACTGATAAAGAAATATGAACAATCGTATCATTTATTAGGAAACGGCTATACGAATTGTAATTATTCACTGTTGTTATGTTTACTTATTAAAGACATTTTGTTCAATCATTAAAGGGGGGGTTTGGTATTTAACAAATAATTTGATTAATTTTTAAACATTTTTTAAGTGAAAGTTAATCGCTTTGACTTGTGAATTTCTCATATATTAAATTCGGGAATTCCCTTTATTTAAAAATTAAATTTCCTTTACCCTTTTTGAAGTGTGAAACTAATTTAACAAAGGCATGATTGTTTTTTGTAATAATAGTAAATACATAAAATAACAATTTGCATTTGATGTGATTATTAAGAAATGGGATTTCCCTTTATATATATATTCTCCAATAAAGAGAAACCAAATAATGTATTAAGTTTATACATTTACTTGCGTTGTGACTCATTAATTTGTTATTTACTATTAAAAGATTAATTGAGTATTACATTGTTATCTTAAACGCTACAAATTTATTCTCTTTCATAATTGTTATTCTTTTAAATCGTTGATTACTATATTATTAAGAATAATTTGCGGTAAAAAAGAAGATTTTTATGAATATTTATATCCAATACGCACACATATATTCTTACGAATAATTAATTGTAAATTATCTTGAGAGAGAGATGATAAATAAAAATTTCATATAACGTATTATATATTAATTGCGTTATATACGGGAGTTTACTGTATAATATTTTATCCAACTCCCAAATATTAATAGAGAGATTGAAGATTCGACTTTGAAATAGATTTTATTTTCTCATTATACCTTTTAGTACCGGAGACGAAGATAGGTTTGACAATTCGGGAAGTTACAACGATGGAAGTCTTACGGGTACGTCATCGTTACACGATCAGGGTGGTCATGGCGAGGGTAGATCGATAGATAGAAGAAAAATGGATGGTGAAGACGATAATCTAGCATCTACGAACGAAGAGATGCCAGATCATTACATATACGTCGCATATCCCCCAGAATTGAAACGTCGTCTCTTAGAAAGGTATTTTTTTTTTCTTGGAGAATTTTCTATAAGACTGTTCTCTTTGATTAAATATAATGAATCAATCGATGCGATGCTAGCGAGTACTTATTTTTCGTAGCTGCTACAACAGGACTACCAGACTATGAGACCGAAACGAAAGAGGACGATCGTTTCATATCCATCTTGAACACGACTGCACTACGAATGAAGGCACTCTTTTCTCTTTCTCTCTCTCTCTCTCTCTCTCTTAATCTTTCTCTCTATTTCTCTTTGTCTTCGTGTTTTGTATACCAAATCTATTCGAATAAATTGCAACGTAAGACAGGAATCTTCTATCGTAGAAACAACAACAAAAAAAACGACCGTAAGAAAAGAGTTTTAAGAAGAAGAAGAAAAAAGAATAAAAAAATAGGCTTTAAAATTGTTTTCGTTTAATTGTACAAGTTAAATCATCTATCTACTATTTGTTAAAATGAAAGAAAGAAAGAAAAAGTAATGGGAAGAAAAAAAAAAAATGAAAAAACACGATTGGGGTTACTCTTACAAAAATGATAACTTTGTATAAAGTACGAATAATTGGACTACATAAAAACTAAAGGACTAACATAAGTAATAGACTCTGTTTGAGTTTCTAAAACCAATATGTCATCTTTATAGAACCATCCGAATCTCGCTGAGTGTCCATCACGCTAGATTGCCGAACAAGTCGGCGAACGCTCGCACTGCTCGGTCGTTGTTGTTCCTCTAAAATTCTTTGAGATATCGCTTGTGTCGGTATAGTTTGAGCTATTGGAAGTTCAGGTACCTCGTGCATTTCAACAGTTTCTCTTGCCGACAGGTCCTCGTAGGAAGCCGCTGCAGACGAAGGTCTATAATAAAAAATAAAAAATGAAATACATTAATTTGAACGCACAAGTGTGCCCTCCCCCCTTTCGAATATAGAAAAGAAAACAAATAATAATATTTGAACATATAATTTAAACTTACTTGGTCGGTATGCATCTAATACAATCTGCACAAGTCCAATCCTTTCCAAAGAGTTCTCCTTCCTCAACTGTTTGTGGAAGTCGATGGTGTAGAGTTTCTGGTAATCGTAAACCAGAAAGACCACCGATCACCGAGACACAGCCGAAAATTACCAATGGCAAAACTAAATTTTCCTTACCCTGGAAATAAAAATTATATTCTATAATAAAGTACACACTCATTCGACATACTTTTCTTTTCTCTATTTTTTATCTTGTTTGTTTGCACACGCGCATGCACACACACACACACAGACAGACAGACAGATAAACATATACAGCACAATAAATATATTCACCAAGTATGTAACGAATGGAATGATGATAAGACCAAGTCCGCTGATATAAGCAGAGAAACCAATTGCAACACCGCGCAATTGTGTTGGATAAAGTTCACCAGCGAACGGATATATAATCAAAAACGAGGCCGATATCGCAGACTTTGATAAAAGAAATAGGACTAACGTGGCTACAACGGCATCTGTAAAAGCAAAAGAATTAAATTTAGTTAGGTTCGAGTAACTGATACAAAATTATCTTTGGCAATGGTACAGCTTTAGTTAATTGTAGTTTAATCAATCAATAGAATTACCTGCGGAAAGTAGGACTGTTGCTATACAAGAGACACCAGCTACAACCATGCAAAGACACAATGGCCATCTGCGACCCCACCTATCCATGACTACCCAGCAAGCCATATAACTGGGAATTTCGGCTAACGAAGAAAATAGAAAGCTAAGATGTTCTTCGTTTCCGAGTGCAGGTCCATAATAAGACAATCCAACGTATACCATATTATTGGCAAACCTGAGGATCAATTGAATGCAATTAAATGAACAAATAAATAAAGCATTAACACTTTCGCGATCGGCAGTTCTGATTCTGATTCAAAATTCTTAATCAAGTAATGCATACGATTTTTACAAATCTATAACTGACAATGAGTATTACAGATTTTTTGTTTCTTAAATATTTAAGTATGTATTTTTTAAAATAATTTAAATATCACTTCATTGCGTGATTATTCTAATCATTTGTTAACATTGAATTATGTAAACAGTCGCGAAAGTGTTAAGATGTTGATCTATAAAAATATAATAACGCTATTATGATCTACCAATTTAACGTGATAAGGCAGGTCTTTAGACGCATGTTTGGTGTTTTAAAAAGAGACAAGACACCAGGTCCATTGCGTAGTCTTTCCTCTTCACTCTTCGTTCTCGACATTGTCATTCGTTGACGTAACTTTTGCGTGAACGAAGCTGGAAGTTCTTTGCCATTGACACGTGCCAAAGTTTCTAAAATATCGTTCGCTTCTACCAATCGACCTTTCGCCAATAACCATCTTGGAGATTCAGGAAGGAACCTATATAATTTTATTCATTAAAAGTTTTTATAAAAGTTTCGAAGCACGATTATTTAATTTGATAATAATCGGTATTATCTATCTCTAATATAAACTTACCACCAATAAAAGAAATATAATAGAAATGGAGCACTCGTCGTAATTGCGAGAATCCTCCAATCTCTTATTAAATACGTAACACCTGCCAGCATACATAAACCCATCGTATAAAAGCTGCACGTCATTACTGTCACGAATGATCGATAATTAGGTCCAACCAATTCTAACGCTAAAAAGATAAATAATAATTAACATGTTTATTTAACGATACATACAATGAAAAAGTAAGATAAATTACTTACATATGATGAAAGGTATTTGATAAATAGCTGGTATAGTTAAACCAACCACCATTCGCGTAGCTGCCCATGTCCAAAAACTGTTAGATATGGATGTGAGAAAACCACCGGTAATCAATGTCGCTAAACACGTAAAGAATGACAGTCTACGACCAATTCTGTAAAACGAAATATCATTAAAATATCAAAATATATAATTATGCAAGTTAAAAAATGGAGAAAAGTATAACAAATCGAATGAGTGTTCTTTATCTTTTTTTTTCTTTTCTTTTTTTCCATGAAAATTATATTTACCTGTCGTTTAAACTGCCAAAAAGATAAACTCCTATAGGCCCACCGGTATTTAATGCAACCAGGCCGATCGTTGGATAAATAGCACGTTCGCAAACGAGATCAAACTGCAAATGCATTTAAAAATCCATTTTAATCCGAACGTCGATAATCGAACGATACTAAAAAAGTATTTTTACGTACGTCAATGACTATCGATGACGTGATATCGGAAGTATCGTATTCCCAACCATGATCACAGGGTACAATGGACCACGAAGAATTTGTTCTAGTATTGGATGCATTTTCTGTCGTCCAATCGACGTCATATCGTGTGCATTGACTGTACGTTTCGTTGTCATCCTGCCGTGAGAATTTCGTTTAAATACTACCACGAATTTAAATGTGTTTTATCAGTTTTTTTTATGGTCAGGCATATACCAGCCGTCTACGAGGTGCAATCTTTGGCATCAATTGTATTTTGTTTTACGCATTACATTATAATAATAAATATATTATAATATATATAATACTCCCCCTCACCGTGTGTCCCCCAAATTAATTGTCGAATTTGGTGGTGTATAAAAATGTTTATACAAATTTTGGAAGGAGGTATTAATATTATAATATTGCAACGATAAAGCGATAACAAATAAATTTCATTTTGAATTATAAGATCAACCTACTATATATATATATATAATTAAGCCTACGTTTGGAAACTTTCAAGCTGACAAAATATCAGTTCAACTTCAATAGGGCACCTGACTGGTAGGAATGGCGAGTCTCCTTCTTCGAGAAATATCCATATTTTCTAATCCAGGTACTTTGCACCAATGGGCCGGTGTATCCGCCATGAATAGCTGATTGAAAGCGCAAAAGCCACAAGGTAAGCATGCCGGTAGGCATACGAGCCATAACAGCTGCTTCTGATAACGCCCAAATTCACCAACGATCGGCAAAAGATCGTCAAGATCGAATCCTTCCTATGACACCATATGGACGCTCTATTTTTGAATCGTTAGGTATAGAAAGATAGGGGAAATCTCGATCAAAATTAAGAACAAAAAGTAATTACATTCTGTAGTTGTTGCATTTTTTTTAAATATATTATATTTTGATATACAATATATTATTTAATCTTTTTTAAATATAAAGAAAGATAGATTTTATTTAAAAATATTAATCTTTCTTATATACCGCGAGCATTAGATCAATCATTTGAAATTTATTGAACTAATCGGCATATCATCAATTCGTTCACCATTCCCCTGTCTTCTCTACTACCTTTATATTTGATCGGATACGTTGATTTATTGATGATAAATATGATGATTGAAGTAGACGAAATAAAGAAATAAATCAAGAAAAGAAAAATGTAGAAAAAGAAAGGGGTAAATAATATACAGGAGTCCCAATAAAACATGATTTATTATACTTACTTCGTCGTTGGTTTTTTTCGTCTTTTCATCGACGTTGTTGGCATCCTGCCGTTGATAATCATCGGTAGTTTCCTGCATTTTCACGAACTTTGGGGAACTCGTTCGTTCGCGTTACCAAAAGCTCGAGGATACCTTAGAACGGAGTCACGTGAGATGCATTATCCCCCTCCTGAAGAAGATTCAAATGAGATGACAGGTGTTGCATCTTGTTCGTTTTCCTTTCCACCCTTGCGACAGCAAACGACGATGCAGCAATTGGCTTCGCCTACACCGTTTTCTGCTTGGACACGGGAACCAAAACGTCAATCTACCGATTTTCCTTCCTTCAACTCTTTCTTTCTTTCTTACTTTCTTACTTTCTTTCTCTCTCTTACATCATACTTACTTCTTATTCTATTTAAATCATCTCACTCTTTCTCTCTTTCTTCGAATCTTTCACACAAGCAAGCCCCACTCTTTCTCAATCTCTTTTATTCCCCTATTTTACCTTTTTCTTTTTCTCGATCAATTTCAATCGTGCGAAAAAAGGTGATCTAAGTTTATAGGTAACTACTAATGCAAAGTGATTGATGATACTTTTTGTTGTTGTCAATTTTGTCAAAATTATCACTAAAGTATATACTACATATTATCAAATGTTTCTTCGATATTTATCTATTTTAATAATCACGAACGCGCGATACTATTTGATTAACGTTAAATGTAAAATTGTTAAGTGTGTTTAAGAGAAATCACTTACCAAAAGAGATAATTAATCCGAAATATGGTGTACTTAATATTATTATTATTATTCCAAATGATATTCTTTCTCGAATATATATTGTTAAAACGATAAAAAAATTATTTCCAAAATTTTACGACAACCTTTTTATAACTTTTATGAATAATCGGCAAAAATGAGACACAGGCAAAACAATTGATCGGTTTTAAACAATTAACGAGAACCATAGAGTAGTTAAGAGTGGAAGGAAAAATATTGTTCTCTTGTGCAATGCACGCACGATAATAGATAGAAAGAAAACCAAGCAAGTGCTGCATACGGAACTATAGAAAACGATACGTGGAGAACAAAGTTATAGTATGCCCTTCTAATTCAATTGGGTTAAGGGTACTTAAAGGAGATTAAGAACACTGCTGACATATACGCAATATATAACCAGCCCCCGGATTCACTGTTCGACATTTTGATGCCACCATTTTTTTTCTCTTTCTTACCTCCGTGAAAGATTTGTACAATCATTTTGATTTCTTTTTTTCTTTTTTTAAATATGTTTGATTTTGAAATATAATCAAAGTTAAGAGAATCCCCCCCCCCGTTCAAGAAAAAGTTATAAATTTAACATAGAAAATAAGTAAAATGGGGGGGGGAGGGAAAAAGAGCAGAAAAAAAAACCAATGGGGGGCAGGAAGGGGGTCAGAGAAGCATCATCATTGTTGTTCTCGCGTATATACGAAAAGTTATTATTTCGAATGAAATTTTATTTACCGAACAAATCTCTCTGCTTCGGAGGGAAAAAAGAAGAATCCATGCAAAGACGTGGTGGGAGAAGCAATTTTTACTTGCATTCCATTAAATCGTGAAATCTTTCTCTCTCTCTCTCTCTCTTTCTCTCTCAGTTTCTTCCTACTTTCTTTCTTTCTTTCTTCTTGTTTCGATTAAAGAGTACAATAGATTTACGTAAACGCTTTTTAAGTTTCTTTTTTTGCTTTCTATTTTTCTTTTTTTTTTTTTTTTTTTTTTTTTTTTTTTTTTTTTTTTTTTTTTTTTTTTTTTTTTTTTNCTCTTTCTCTCTCAGTTTCTTCCTACTTTCTTTCTTTCTTTCTTCTTGTTTCGATTAAAGAGTACAATAGATTTACGTAAACGCTTTTTAAGTTTTTTTTTTTGCTTTTTTTTTTTTTTTTTTTTTTTTTTTTTTTTTTCTTTCTTTCTTTTCTTTTTTTTGTTTTTCTTTTTTTAATCTTCATTCTGTTCGTGTTGTGTAAGTGTCGTAAGGATAATAAATCGAGGTGGTGAATTAGCTGTTGTGTGTTATGACTTGGAATTATATGGCACTGTCGCTTGGCGATTCGTATAATCCGTTCTTCTTACACTCGATGGTATAATCAGTCACATTAATTAACATTACATTTTTTTTTTTTTTTTCTTTTTTTTTTACGCTCAGTTGATAATATGCCAATATTATTTTTACATTGTTTTGTTTAATACGATTATTATTTTCCTTCCCTTCCCCCATTATATATTTGATTGCCACTAATTTTCATAGGAAAAACAAAATCTTTCCAATTAATGTTTAAATAATTGAATCGTTTTTTACGATTCCCTAAAAAAAGGGTGTATCATTAATATGACTGATTATACACGTTAGGCACACTTTCCCCAACAATTGTTCACAATCATCATCATCATCATTATCAACATCATCAACATCATCATCATCATCGATCTCACACAAGTAAGCTATGTAGCCGAAGTCGCATAATCATTGTCAAGTGTAAACCTTCTTCACAAGCACAGACTTCACGAATCTCTCACACGACTGTCACAACAAACTCATAAAAGGAATCAAAAATCTAACTCGCATCTCATACGGACCCATGCCACACCCTCTCCCCTGGAGACACTTTTTTTCTTTCTTTTTTTTTAATTTTGTTTGTTTGTTTGTTTGTTTGCATATAATAATATCTATTCTTCTCTATTACCCTTTTATTACACATTGTATATAAAATTCTTGGAAAAGAGTTTAAAAAAAAAAAGAAAAGAGACACCCCTTTCTTTCAGCTCCCCCCAATGAATGTATAGAATAAATTTTGTGCTCTTTTTTTCATTTAATTTCATTGTTCATTAAGTAATTTCATCGCGAACAAGTTTTCTATCTTGGATCACATTTTATTCCCTTTTCAAGTATACACTTTTAATATTTCATCCTAATTAATCTTTATTTCGAATAAACATGTGTAGTTTGCAATTTTTAACGCGTCTATACTTATGAATAATTTTCACATTTCTTTTTGTTTGTTTTTTTTTTTATTAAACAGAAAATGATCGATCGCACACGAGCTAAAATTTGGTTGTTCGATTTATAATTAGGATTATTCTTTGAGAGATGAGGGGGGGTGGTGAGAATATATTTTTGGAAGAATCTAATCGTCTCTCGAATATGTTATTCAATCGTTAGACAATTATAAAATAAAAAATATAAAAAGTAGGCCATAAAAATCATCATCGTGTTTTATACTTTGTCACATTATTGTTAATTAATGTTAATTATTAATAATCGTATTATATTCTCATTCCCATAAATGTAAAAAGCTTTTTTCTTTTTTTCTTTTTTTTCTATTCGATCGAAATCCAAGAAAAAAATTTGGAGAGGGTGAGCAAAAATGGTGGCAGGCCAGACGGACTCCATTCATCGATTTCATTTATTTTACTTCAGCCCATGTTTACCATCACCGCTCATGAATTTTTCACATTCGCAATTATAATTTGGTTTCGATCATTCATTGATCGGCATCATCATCATCATCATCATCATCATCTCATCAACAACATCACTCTCCATTCTCAATAGGTTCGCGAAATAAATCTAAATTATGCGTATCTTCTCTGTTCCGTATCTTTTTTTTGGATCTTCGAATTCAATTTCCAACAATCGTTAATAAAACGTTAAGGAACAAACAAATTAATCATTTTTAAAGGTTTAATTTTTTTTAAGGATATTTAAGATGAAGAATTGAATACAACGAACGAATCATTTTTTTTCGTACGCTATTTTTGTATTGTTTTTTTCTTTTCGGACATACATTGGACTCGTGTTTCGCGTCTCGATAAAAAATATTATCGAAAATAATTTTCTAATACACGTTTAAAAAAAAGCAGAAAAGAACAATCTTTCAAAATATAATTTAATGTTTAACCATGATAGAGTTATAAATAATGCATTCTTCTCCATTAATTTTGTTTTTTCTTTCTTTTCTATTTCATATTTTCAATCGAAAAAGAATTAATGAAACATTAAAACAAGTTTAAAAAAAAAAGTAAGTTGATATTATCAAGAAATATAATTCTATTATTTCGCGTAGAATTTTCTTCGTGCACATGAGATACAACAACACGCAACACATATAAAATATATATATTTTTTAAAAAATATTTTTATATCCTTCGGACTTCTTCTTTCTTCAAAAGGAATATTTTTGTATTTTTTATTACAACAACGCTTTCACGATGATGATATTTCAAACGTCGCGGGTTTAAAAATGACGAATCACGAGCCAATTATCTCCTTTTAATTTGTTTGTTCTACATAATTTGTCCCTTCTCGCTCGTTTCATCATATTTTGACGATACGCAACATAATACTACGCATAAAACGTACCCACTTACTTACTTACTTACTTACTTACTTACTTTCTTTCTTTCTTACTCTCTCTTTCTCTCTCTCACACGCTTATTCTGTTATACTCTCTTTCTTTCTTTCGTTCTATCTTTCTCTCTCTCTCTTTCTCTCTTTCTGTGTAACACCCCTCGTCGTCAATCGTTTAATTCATTGGCGCACATCATCACTGATACAGCGTAATGCACACGTTGTTTTATTCTTTTTAATGTTATTTACATGCTCTCACTTACAAACCCTATGAAAGCATCGCACGCACTCTAAGAGTTTCGACGATGAAAGGCTAACAACTAATTAATAGTCGACATGACATTTTTTTTATTATTATTTTTTCTTTTTTCTTTAGCGTACAAGTTAACGCGAGGGAGAGCACAGTTCCCAATTCTCAACTCCTCCTCCTCCCCTCCTCATCTTCTTTTTCGTCCTTTTTATTTTTTTTTTTCTTATCCTTTGTTGTCACAGAAAAAGAACAAAAGGTAAAAAAGTATTTTCATATAATCGGTAGTACAATTATTCTTTTTTCTTTTTTTTTTTCTAACGATTGAAGTAACGTTCGTTACAAAAAAAAAAAAAAAAAAAAAAAAAAAAAAAAAAATATAATACAAAAAAAAAAAAAAAAAAAAAAAAAAAATTAAGGAAAAAAGGAGTGTGGGAACAAGAAAAATCTCTCGTTTTTTTAGGAACCGTGCTCTCCTTTATCAAGGATCAAAATATCGAACTCTCTCTCTCTCTCTCTCTCGCATAAGGGAGAGAGTGTTGTCACATCTCATCTCCGAAAAAAAGAATCACAGTCGCGGTTTAGATTTGTATTTTTATTTTTTACCTTTTTTTTTTTCCTCTCTCTCTCTCTCTCTTTATTTCTTTTTTACGTTCATCCCCCATTCACCTAATCTTTCTGACTCTGTTTTCTTTTTTTTTGGTAAATTATTTCTTTACTTTTTTTGCAACTCGATCCTTTATGACGCACAGCCGACCATTATACACGATTTTTTTAAATCCAACAATTTATATTTTTTTGTGTCAATCATTTTTCTTTTTTTTTTCCCATTTGACCGTTTACGACGATTTAATTAATGCACGGAAATATGTGATTATAATGTTTTTTTTTTTTATCATTTTTGATATATTATTTTCTTTTTTTTTTCTGTCCACGTTCTTCTTTCCTTCGTTACTATTTTTTTTTTGTCTTTTTCTTTTTATTTCTCGCGTTTCAACTTAATCACGAAGAAAAATCGTCCCGAGGACATGGAACACAATCAATTACAACCAACAACAACCCCATCGAAAAGTGTTGGTGGTAGACGCGCGTCTTTAATTTCGCAAACGCGATGTATCAGTACACACGCACACATACACACCCCGTTTTATTTTTCTATGTAAATAATTATCGGCATGGTTCTTCTATTCTTCATAATCTTCTTTTTCTTTGTAACGTTTCGCATAGTTTTTGTATTTTTTTGTTTGTTAAACAATGGAAATATATACGGGAGGGAGTTTGGGGGTGAGGGGGGGCATGTAATGTTTCTTTTTTAAATTTTGAGGCTCTCTCTTTCTCTCTCTCTCTGCGATCGCAACAACAAATCGAAAAGGTACGCGTATTTTTAATTACGGATGTTAATTATAAAAAATATATGTATATCATTATTATTATTATCATCATCATTATCATTATTATTATTATTTTTATAATATATCTTCTATGATATATGGAAAAAAATATTTAACTTTTTTAGATATATAAAAAAATATAGTGTATATATGAATTCTTTCTTTTCTTTTCTTTGTTTCCATCTTTCTTTATTATTTCTTTATTTCGGTTTTGAGCAGAGAAAACTATTTTCGTAGCGTGTGTTTTATTTGAAGAAAAGAGCGCGACCACCAACAACAACTAGCCGATGACGAGAACATGATAATTAGCGATAAGTATTATAAAAGAACCACTAAGTGTGTACACTTATGAACCGTTTCTTATATAACAGCTGATAATTTAGAAAGTTTGAAAACAAAAAATAAAAGACAATTGATATTTTATGATTGACTTTATATTACAGATATAATTATAATTTAAAATAAATCATATAAAAT
>NW_014569803.1:25177-33119 GCF_001313835.1 Polistes canadensis
ATTATATTATATTATAATTACAGATATATAAAAAAAAATATATATATATATATATATATGTGTGTGTTTTAGTGTGCGGTTTGCTTTTGATAACGAGTACGAGATCCAACATTTCGATTGCAAGTCCTCTGACGATTTTTTTACTTCTAATTTATTTTCCTTTATTTTATATGGATGTTTTTCTCTGCCGAACTAATTTTTCAATAACTTTTTCGGTTTAAGTCGCATGTGTCGGTCGTATACGGTCACAAATTTCAACTGACCTAACCGGGAAAAATTCCAAAATGATCGTACGCGATTTATGCGACATTGAAACAACGTGTTAATCCAATTGAGTGCCGAAAAATGAGGGTTTTAGTAGCAGCAGTCAATAAAACTCAAGATTTTCTTTTGTTACAAACACTAAGATAATTTATAATAATCAATCCCACATTGATTGATATTATTTCGATCGAATTTATAAATCAAAACCCTCGATAGGCACTCAAATGATTAATAAATCATCATCATCATCATTTATACACCAAAAGCATAAATTTTGATTACGAATTTGAAGAATGGGCAAACGATCGAGTTCTTTTTTACTTAGAAAAAAAAGAAAAACGCGAAAAAACCCCACGACTTTTCTATCTTTGTTCTCTCTCTCACCATCGCAACTTTCTTTCTCTCTCTTTCTCATCTTTCATACTTTTCTTACCCTCCTTTCAAAGTCTCTCTCTTCCATTCAAATTTCTCACGTTGTCTCAAGTTTTCTCTCATATCCCCATAGACACACCACTTTCTCTCTTTCTCTCTCTCGTTTTTTCGCTCTCACTTGGCTTGATGGAATGTTCAAGAAATAAACAATACTCGTCGCGTGCTTCCGCGTCGATCGAATTCGATTCTATTTAAAAAAAAAAAAAACAAAAAAAAAACAAAAATTTCGTCGATCAGAGACAGACGACACACGCGTGTATATTTTTTTTTTTTCTTTTTTTTCTTTCTTTTATATTAACAAAAGCAATTTTTGCGTGGAAAAATTCTCCACCAATCGATGAGAATCATTTTTTTTTCTAACGTTATTGATTTGTTTTTTCTTTTTGATTATATATCTTGATCGTCACCGAGGAATCTAAGAATATTTGTTCTTTTCTTTATCATCATTGTTTTTTTTTTTTCAAGATTATCCTTTTATTTTTCTTGAAAAAAAAAAAAAAAAAAAAAAAAAAAAAAATTAAAGCGTGATATGTCTTCTCTAACGGTGTAACAATTACTACTACTAACGCGTAGCGTACGAAGCAGCAGACCCTTTTACAAAAATCATCACAGGAGTGAAACACAATTAGAATTATTATGTATATGAAGAGAAAAAAAAAAAAAAAAAANGACCCTTTTACAAAAATCATCACAGGAGTGAAACACAATTAGAATTATTATGTATATGAAGAGAAAAAAAAAAAAAAAAAAAAAAAAAAAAAGAAGGAGGGTATATTTTTTTTTTTTTTTTTTTTTTTTTTTTTTTTTTTTTGTTTTGTTTTTTACTGGCAATAGGTATTTTTGGAATGCATGGCACAACCACAGCCGCCGCGTAATTAAAAACCTTAATTAATCTCTTCATATTTTTTATCGCGGTTTAAATTTGGCCCTTCCTCTCTTTGCTTTACTTTTTTTTTTGTATCGTTATTATTATTATTATTATTAATATTGTTTTCTTTTCTTCAATTGAATTAATTGTTCTCCCCTTCTGAGAGCGACCTACCCTCCGCTCGATTATTCCAATTCGCGAGAAAAATACATGCGCCGAAGGTAGGAAGAAGAAAAAATAAAAAGCAACAAAATAAGGTGGTAAAAAAAAAGAAAATCAACGAGTGTTGTTTTTTTTTTTTTTTATCAAGGAAGAAAGAGAAAAAAAAAAAAGAAAAAAATTTTTCCAACAAAGAATATTAGAAGAAAAAAATATATCATATCATATATGTTAGAGTTCCGATCATCAAATTCTCAAAACTCTCAATTGGTGGTATTTGAAATATCCCAGTTATTAGGAAAGAGATTAAAAAAAAAAAAAAAAAAGGCACCCATCCAGAATTTTAAAATTCCAATTTCGTTGAGAAAAATCGATTGTGATTTTCGATGCATATATTTAATCGAATCATTCATCATTATTTTCAACATAGAGACTCGATTTTATTTTTTACTCGGTAGGATTAATTATATTACATTTCTTGAGGTAAGATTAATTTACTGGGCTATGTCAATTACCCTCTACTACGTATTTTTTTACGCGATCATAATACTAACACATCGAACGAAGTACCTTCTTCCACTTTCGTTGCGTGCCACGAATCCAGGAAGACAATATTATTATTTATTATTATTAATATATTATTATATTGTTGTTGTGTGTTGGTTTATTTTTCTTCTTCTTTTTCTTTTCATATTCTTCGCGAAATTAATTGATAAACCATAAAGGAAAATACATTTTGCGAAGGATGTATGTATCGCCATTTAAGAAAAAAAAGGAAGAGTCGAAAAAGTAGTTCTCTCTCTCTCTCTCTCGTTTAAGAAAGAATATAAACGATTAAATAGTAAATAGTAAAATAGAATAGATTCGATGTGGCAGTGGAAAATGTACCCCCTCCTATCCTTTTCTTTACTAGTGTATTTCATCGTTTCACATATCTAATAAAATAGTAAAAATGATATATAATATCGATGAATGAGACGACGAGTGTACGTGGTGGTACTATGATCGCATAAAATTTAGCACTATGTCTTTTTTTTTTTTCTTTTTTTTTCTTCTTCTCTTCTTCTTTTCTTTTTAATTTACTACTTTATATGCCAGAAGCGGAGATGGAGTGCAGTCGTCGTCTTTTTCTCCCGGTTCAGGTTAGACGAAAGGGTCTTCGATACAACTTAAATCACTTGTTGCCAGCAAAATATTAATTTTAATGAATCAATATAGCAACAGACATTCGCATACGGTTAGAGGGTGTGGGTGGGGTTGGATGTGGTGGAATGGGAGGGGAGGGAGGAAAATGAACATACACATCGTCGTACAACGGATCATTGGATTCGCGCGCAGAACGATCGGATCAGGGGTTACCAGCTTGACGAATCTTCTTGTATATTTGTTTCTTTGTTTTGAACTCAGTCTCTCGTTCTCTCTTCTTCACACTCTCGCATACTCCTTTCAGACTTACTTATTTAAATCCACACTCTTCTCATCATTATCATCATCATCATCATCATATCACATGATCTCACAGGAAAGTTATCAGACATACAAAAATCACAATTACATGTCACGCATCCTGAGCATTACTTACTTACTTTACTCTCTTACACGTGAGTCACGATACGATATATTCTTACCGTGGGACTTGTAATCAGAATCCACATAAGTAAAATGGTATATAGTTAATGTGTATAACGTCGTGCGACGTGCATAAAACAAGGATACATATAATTCGACTAAAATTCTCACAGCCTCTCTCACTCTCTCATGCTTACTGCATTTCATATCTCTTTCTTTCTTTCTTTCTCTCTCTCTATCTCGCTCGCTTTTTTTCTTTATCTTTTGCACTACTTACATACTTACTTACATACATACATACATACATACATACATACATACATACATACATACATACACAATCTCTCTCTCTCTCTCTATTTTTCTTTCTCTCTCATACTTCTCTCTCACATGCAATTTAAAACGTCCTCTTTCTCTTTCGTTCAATTTCTCGCGTACATTCTCAGTTCTTTCGTGGTTTTCATCATATATTCTCAAATACAACATCTCGCACTCTCTTCCTTTCACTGCCCACTAATATACGTCCATCGAAGTCGCCCTTGTTTCTTTCTCTCGGATTCAACTTCACGCGGAGTTCTCTCAATCACGCGGATAGAAGCCGCATACTCGATTTTCAGGCATACTTGCATCACGGGAACATCTCAGCAGGCCTCGGCCCTGGCTCACTCATTTTGGCATCATCCATTTGCACTCGTATTATTTAATCATCTATTGTCGGCATCCGGCAGACAGGTATTTGTCTCTGTCGAGCATACATGGGCTGCGTTTGACCCTGTACCCTTGCCGGTACCCTTGCCAGATAGGGACACGTGCAGACTCATCACCCCATCCTCATCGCTTCGGAACTCACGCACATCCATCAACTCGCATCCGCAACATCCAATCTTGTTGTCTTTGTATTGTTTGATAGCGTTCTAGTCAAATCAAATTGCACAACAGTACAACCGTGGGCTGATCTGTAAACAACAAAAGCGAGCCAAATATCAGTGACCGTTGCCCGCAAAAAGTGTATTCCTACATTTGTTTTTTTTTATTTAATATATATATATATTATTATTTAATATATATATTATATATCTATTTTTTTTTGTTCATTTTATTTATTCATTTAACGCGAGCACGTACCTAGGCGCGATCGTGCGAGTAGTCTAGAAGAAAAAGTTGGACATACGTGGATGTTCTTAATCTTGCATTGAATATGACCCTTTGTATCTTTTCCCCAATCCCACCCACCCCATCAACCCTTTCACACACACACACAGGCTCGAACATATTTCCTCTTTTCTCACACTTTCTCTACTACTTTCGTACTTATAGAGATAGTAGCATGTACCACAGACTTAAGAGAGCTAAAGGGGCAAAAAAAAAGAAGAAAAAAATGTTGAAATAAAAAAAATAAAAATAAAAAATATGAAAAAAAGAAAGACGATTCATCAAACGCACGCACACTTCACATACACGCGTACAGCAGGGACAAACAAGCTCGAGGACATTGCGTTTGTAATAAAGCTATCATGCTTGTAGGTATAATGATGAATACTCACCAACTGGACGTAGTGTTGTTAGCAGCAAGCTTAACCTTTCGAATCTCCTTAATGGCCCAAGTGGCCAATGTCTTCGTTTTGCTGTTACGCGATTTTCTACCCTTCATTAATAATTCGTTAAGCGGCTCGGTTTCCACCATCGGCAATAATTTTGCTCCAAAAACGGAGACGAGGTCGCCGATAAGACCAAGCGCAGCCGATATGTTGCCTTCGGAATGCTCGCCATCTTGAGCTATCAAGGTGATAAATTGAATGATGTACGGGACGTGCGGTTCGACCAATGCAATTTCGGCTTCAGGACATGCATTTGTTGAATCTCCGCGGAAACCTTGCACTATTCCTGTATATGCTTCTAATACGCCCTCGCGTAATTCATTAAGATAATCGACCATGTCGTAATCGGATCTATCGACGTTCGCCTGCGAGGCCTGTACCAATGTTTGCAAAACAACATCTAGATACTTCTTGAATTCTGGACCAATACTAAGAGCAATATCACCAAAGACTGAAAATATTTGAGGCTTGACAGAACGATGAACCGTATTATTTCCTAGATTCTCCAATAGAAGGGTCATTATCTCATCGCAATATGGAATTATTTTACTTTTAAGTGCACGACAAATATCTCCAGTAAGGCCTACAGCAACGCAACAAACTTGATACTCTGCATGATTTTTCAGGCCAAGACATAGGTATGGTTTAAATACATCCATGTATTTTAAGAAACGCTCTCCCAATACTTCGACCAACGTAGAGACGGCCATGAGAGCGTCCTCTTGTACGCCCCCAGCTTTGCAAGAATTCGAATTAAACATCGATAATAGAGCCGTCATTATTACGTCGGATATTTGAGGCGCATCTTCAGGAGTTACTTTACGTAATACAGATTGTAAAGTAGCACAGAGTAATGATTGAAGATCGTTGTACTGTGCTCGATCTGTATGACTTTGTATATGGTTTTCCATTTGTAATACTTGTTGCAACCTATCCAAAATTACCATTGTCGTTTTTTGCACAGTAACGTAACAATCCCGAGGAGAGTTTTTAACCATTTCCATCAGAGCCTCATAAGCTGCTGATCTCAAGTTTGCTTGAGCTCCATCTAGTCGGTCTGTAGTTTCTAATAATCTTTGAATGATGTAATCAAAGTATTGAGACATACAGTAAGTTTCTGGCTGATGCTCGTCCTCGCAAGCAGATTCATAACTAGCTTGTGCAAGACCAGTAAAGGCCCAACATACGTTCGCAGCTACACGAGGTTCTGTCTTAAGTCCGTTTACTAAAGATTCCAATAAAGGTTTCAAATATGTTTCGTTAATAGCGGCTTCTGGAATGATTTCGCAAATACGACCGAACGTCCACGCTGTGGTGTCCCTTACGACGACGCTATTGTCGTACATCAATTCGATGAGTGTAGGCATTGCTTGTTCCACTAATGGTTTCAAAGTAACAGGCTCTACTCCACCAAGAATGGAACCAAATGCCATTACTGCTGCATCTCGATATCTCCAATCGTGACTCTTGATATTATCTTTGACGAAGGGAAGAACAAATGGAACTATAGCTTCTTCGCAACAAGTGGAAAGTAACATTAAGCAAACACCGGCGGCTTTCGAAGGATTCCAATCATCCTCATCATCGAATTCTTCTTGTTTCGTTAATTTTTTCATGAGTACCGGTACTAAATATTGTAAAGCACCTTTCGCGTAGTGCCTTGAAACTTTTAATGGTGGTCGACCAACTTCAGAAGCATCTCCTTCTTCCAAAGCTAAATCAACTTCTTCGTCCGATACATTGGACCAAAATTCAATTCCCTGCAGTGCAACCTCGTCAATATCTGATTTCATAGCTTCCAGAGTAATCTGTGTGAGATATGATAAATTTAGTTAATTGTTGTCAATGCAATTATGTAAATTATGATAATATTACTTACAGGAAACAATGCTGGTGCCATGTAAAGTTCCATATACTGATAATACAATGACATAATTTTGACGAGGCATTGTAAAGCTGCTACTTTTACTTGTGTATTTGTAGATTGTGTTGCTTCACACACTACTTCCATAATAAAGTTCCTCTCAGACTGTAAATACAACAGTAGAAATAATATATATATACATATAATATATATATAGCATTAAATATAATCGTTACATATAGTAAAAAATTTCAAAAATTAGATTATTAATAAATAAATACAGACCTCTATTTCAAAGTTTCCTTTGGTAAATTCTAAGGAATTATAGAGTGCACTTGTAGCTGCAAGTCGTACATGATTGGATGTACTGGAACCTTTCATGCCATGAATAATTGCTGTGAGAATTTGATTAGATTGCGATACCAAAACTTCACTTTCTATTTCTTGACAAATGTAACCGATAGTTTCTAAAGTAGCTTCTTTCATCATTTCTGTACTATTTGGATTAACCACATTGTTAACTAATAAAGGAATTAGATTGCTCCATTGATTAACTGGTAATTCAGCAACAGCGACATAAGCTACACATTGAGCCGCAGAGCTGGGCCTATTATTTTCAGTTCCTAATGCACCCAAGATCTATAACAAGGATAAGTCTTTACTATGAATTGCTACAAATTAACAAATATTAAGCGCATTAATATTAAACAAAAATGTGCTACCATGAATACGTAATAATAAAAAGTAAATAAAAAAAAAAAAAAACAGAGAAAAAGTAGAAAAAGAAATATCTTATCGTACATTTTTCTTAATAAATTCTCTTGTGTCGGCAGGAATAACCAGCCAACGTTGTTGGTATTGATACTTTAATGATTGATCCTTAGAGGTAAGTTGATTTTTCAATTGTAATCCAGCTGCCATACGAGCAACCGGACTGGCTGTTCCAGTAACCAGTACACCGCTGAGCCGTTGCACAAATTCATGCTAAAATATTTCAAGGTAATTTTTAATTAACTTAGTCTTTATATAATAAATAGATAATTAAATCTATTAAACAAAAAAAAAAAAAAGTAAAAAAGAAAAAAAAATACTAACGAAATTGGATTGAGCCGCTTGTTCCAAAAAACTCTCTGCTGCTTCCAATTCATTTTTGTCTGAAAATAAATATTGAACAACAGTTAATATATA
>NW_014569803.1:33139-70044 GCF_001313835.1 Polistes canadensis
TTTCGGCTTTATATATATATATATATATATATATATCAGTAAAAGAAAGATTTAAGGCGTTATCGCAAGGTCAAAGATTATGCACGTTATTGAATAAATATTATAGATTAATCGAAAGCGATCTGGGTTTAAGGGCCGATATTCGGCAGAAAAAACAATGGATGGCTAAAGTAGGGCCGTGGTCGACAAGAAGAAGCAACGAGGTAACGAGAACCCGCCGGACGAGACAATAGTTTTCCGGTCGCCGAACAAAGCCCATAGCAACAGCCAAGTCGAGTATAATCGGCGCCGACATAATAGGGGATAGGGAGAAAATCGTAATTGAAGTTATCTTTGATTAGAACATAAAATTGGATCGTGTATTGAAAATGATTCATAGATTCGATTGATTAGAATCACGCGTTGCGTTGCGTTGCTGCTTATTCACCGGACGTTCCGAACGAAGGGACGCGCACGCGGTCGCTCGCATCCGATCTATGTTGCGATAAAATCCTAACGATTAGAGAATGAAAAAACAAAGTCTTCTGAAAGATATTGAATTTACAAAGAAAATCAAAGACACAAAGGTTAAGATAACGACGACGACGATGATGATGATGATGATCATGATGATGATTGGATGATGATGATGATGATGACGATGATAACAATAATGATAACGATTGGAAGTGGATAAGAATAATATTTTATTTTAAGGTATCTTTTTTAGATTGCATTATGAAGAAATGAAAGGACGATTAAAAATGATCTCTTGAAATTAAAATCGACTCACCTGATGATACCGTCCTCTCGAGGACCTGTATCAATTGAACAGTCGTTGGGTCCATCTGCATGGTGCTAGGAATTTTTGTACGACGCTCTTTGTAAGATATATAATGCAATAGCGACACGAGACTCCTTACGATATCGTCCTAACGCGAGACGTTTTTTTCTGATCGTAACCGGCGGATACCCACATGTAGTCACTACCGAATCAACTACCCCGACAAGGTTCCCCTCTTCTTCTCTTTCCCCTTGTCTTTCTCTTACTCTCTAGGACGCTCTTGCTTTTCCCTTCAACGTGCGGCGTAGTGATATCCCACAAGCCTCCTCGATATCGCTTCTTATAATTTCCTTCCTATCCTCGTAAATAGACGAGATCAGAATAATTAACGATAATAAAACGTTTAGATATTTATCAATCGCCCGAGCTCGATTAACGTTAAAAAAAAATCGTATATTTATTTGGCACGAAGGACGTAAAAAAACGTGACGAAGCTAATCCTTCCCTCTTGCCCTTCTTCCTTGTTCTCTTGTGATCGTCGGCTTCCACTGGTCAACCAAATGAGGACTATTTTCTACGCGTCTCGACCCTTCCCTCTCGAAAACGCATGCGCGTTGCATTTAATAGCGCCCCCTATTCGATCCCAGCGCCTAAAATTGCACCACTGCTGCCACCGAAATGAGGATGACCGTTTAAACCGGCTGATTTTCAATTGGGTTTGAATTTTTGAACCGTTTTCCCTACAAACGCCATTGGCTTTTCGGTACTAAGAAACAATATGGCCTCGAAAACTAGAAACTATTCAATGCTTTTGGAAAGACACGCTATTATGGAATTTGACTACGTTAATAGAATCGTAATAAAATATTCATATATGTATATATTAACGTGAAATGATCTTTATTAATTTTCTCGAAAGAAAATGTTTTTTTTTAAAGATTTTGGGGAATTTTTAGGAAACATTACATAATATTCGATAAATACAAATTTTATTTTGTTATTGCACAAACATCCTGTTTCTTGAGTAAGCTGCAGTAAAAATATAAAGGAACGCATTCAACCGATTGCACAGTTAATTAGATAATATTCCACTAGAGGGCAGTGGTTATCACAAAACTTACCTCGGTCGGCATTGCAGATTTCTACATTATATAAATTATCTGTCGGCATTGCAGATTTCTACATTATAGATTTCTCTGTCGACATTACAGATTTCTACGATATCATAGAATTATCTGTCGGTAATACAGAACGATATACCGATCGATAAAGAAGCTCCCTTGATCACGAGATAAATTTTAGTGACTTTCTTAAGCAATCAACGAACTAATAATAAATTTGAATGATTCCATATATACAAACGGTTATGTAAATTTCTTAGGAATAAAAATTACGATTGAATTTCTAAAGAAAAATAAAAACCGGATTTTAATGGAAAAATCTGCAAGAAAACGGCAGATGCGCGTTCGTAGTTTCTACAATGCGATGCGTACAAATAAAAGATTTTTTAGCTAGCGAGATTGTGACCCTTCGAAGAAAAGAACCCTCCAACTTGTCCCATCCTGGGGTGGTGGGGGGGATTAAATAATACACATATAAACGTGTATCAAAAAACTTCTGTTCGGTTATTCAATTGACACAAAGAAAAAAAGGGAATTTTTTGGACGATGGACTTACGAAGAGGGTTGTAAGAAAAATGTATCTTTCATTTTAGTAGATTTAATGAAACGATATACAGAATACATTCGCTTTCGTAATGCATCGCAGCGCGTGCATTGCGCGTGCCTTACCATCTATATCACATGTCAATTTTTTTTTTTTTTTTTTTCTATTATTTATAAAATATAATCGTTATGTCATTTTTTTTTATTCTCACGTCGTGCCTTTGAACTGTTTCTTCCGTCATGTCGAAAGCATATATATAGATATATATATATATTTATATATATATATATATATATATATCTAAACGTGCGTGTCGTGCGTGCACGCGCGCTTTACTATTTATATACGTCTATTTCTTTGTTAAAAAAATGTCCGTATATGCTGGGATGATCTATGCATTCGAGCGCACGTGGCACGCGTCTCACCTTTGCGTACACGATACCAATATATATATATATATATAATATACATAGGTAGGTATATACATATATATTTCCTTATACGTATATAATACGTATATAATACGCATCCATGGACACGTATTTATATATGATATACATACTATGCATATATCGTGCATACATATGCACACGTACGCACCGCTTAAGCGAGAAGTATCGTGTGGCTTGGTACTGAATTAAACAACGAATCAGGCCTCGAAACGTCTTCGTGAAATGTGCACGCGCGTAATTAATCTTTCATATATATATAATATATATATATATATATATATATATATCTTTATTTCACTCAAAAATATATTCTTTATTGAATTGAATAATAAGAAATTATGGAATTGAAAATTTGTCTTTATTTAATTAATTTATCTTTTTATTATTATTCTTTTTCTCTCGTATATATATATATATATATATATATATAAAGCCGAAATTTATATACGTTCGTTTCGAAATGAAACGAAAGGACGAACAATTAAATAATGCCTTTCTTATATCCATTCTTCCCATTTTTCTTTCGTCCTACATTGAGATTGTCGTATTTTCTTTTTATTTGACTTTATCGTCATCATCATCATCATCATTATTATTTGCACTAGTTCACAGGCTCAAAAATTCGTCCGTTCGTTGCCAAATAGACGAAAATTCGGTTTTCTCATTGCGCGGGCAGGCTTCATCGAACGTCGTCTCGTATTTTATTATATATCACTTACGTTTTAAAAGTCGTGTGTGTGAGAGAGAGATCCTCGTGATCGATGGCTTTGCCAAAAGATTACGTGGGCGCGTGTGTTACAATATACAAATTGATTATTTTATTTTCGGTACAACGTCTAGAGAACTTGCGATGCGGTAGTGGTGGTGGTGGTGGATGGTAGGTTGGTTGGTGTACATGTATGTGTGTATTATTGGTGATTGGAGTGCACTCTTTGCATTTATTATTGTGCAATTAGGAAAAATTCGCGATTTTTTTTTTCTTTTTGTTTTTTTTTCTCTTATTAGACATAGTTGCGTTTTTATTCTCTTATGTGTTTTTTTTGTATTTAATTAGATATTTTTTTTTTTCGTTTTCGTGTTTATTTTTATTCTTTTTTTTCTTCTTCTTCTTTTTATTTTTATTTTTGCACGCGAAAAAGAGAAAAACGCAGCAAATGATGATGATGGCGGGCGGTGGGCTCTTGGCGGCATAGTTGGATCGATCGACGCGAAAACGAGAACGGATTTATATCGTTCTTATATTGATTTTATTTAATGATTATTATTCAATATATTAGGACGGATACGAACGATAACGAGAAGTAATGATCACTTTGATCAAATTTTTGTGGGTCTCGTCGTTCGTCTCGTAATTTATTTTTCAACGCGAATTGGGAAATGAAAAAAGGAATAAATGATGCTTCTGATTTATTATCTTCTTCTTTCGCGAAATTTAATTAGATGCACAACAAAACGATATTACATAAGAGAAGAAGAAGAATACAAAAAAAAAAAAATAATAACGGGAATCGTAGTCATCGTCATCGTTGATTGTCGTCATCGTAGTCGTCGTCGTCACGTTTTCATTCATCGAGATAATAATTTTTTTATTTAATCCAAAAATATATATATGTATATATATAAAAATAAATCAAAGATATATATTAGAGAGAACAAAATTATTTGTTGATCGAACATATATATATATATATATATATATATATTATATATTATATTTATTTTATACACACTGATAAAACGGGGCAAGGGTTGTTGTTGGGGGGGGGTGAGAAGGGGGATTATTTTACACGAAAAACGGATCTGATCGTTGAATTGATTTTTTTTTTTTTTTTTTTTTGTTTTGTTTTTTTTTTTCGTTTTTTTTTCTGTTTTTGTTAAGTTGCATTATATTACACCAATAGAGACGACGCATATTAAATATTGAAAATTGACAGCCATGAATTTTTGTTTGTAAAAAATAAAAGATAAGAAAGAAAAAGACGGGCGGGCGGGGGGGCGGTCTCGTTTCATTTGTTTAATTAGAATCATTTTTCGACATTCGAACGATCCGACTTTGCCTTTATTTTTTCTCTCTCGTCTATTAACCACGTTTTATATCATTTTTTCCAACCCCATACGCGACACTTCCGCTTTTTCCTTATATTTCATAAGAAATGTTCATTCAATTACCCACGAATATAATCCTTCGACTATCGAATCACAATTTTTACACACACGGCACTTTGTTTAAAAATTAATTTACATCGCGAAAATCATCCCCAAAGTTCAAGCTCTCAGAGAAAGATAGAACTAATTGTTGCATTAATATTTAACAATTAACACGTTCGCTGTATTAATTTAATTGGAGAAAAGAAATGCACGGATTATGAATATTTTTCTAGATACATAATAATAATAGTACAACAAATAATAATTTATAATATATATATATATATAAAAATTGCAGAAAGATGTCCAGGGTTTGGGTTTGTTTTTTTTTTGGGGGTGGAAGGTGTCCACCTTTCGAGAAAAATAAAATTTTTAAATACGATCTCTGACTGTAGTATAAAAAAAAAGATATACTAGTTCTAATAGTTTAATTTCTAGTTAAAAAAAAAAAAAAGAAACAAAAATGCAATGTGAATAACGTACAATGTATGTTTTACGATTTTATATTGGACCACGTTTTATTATAGGGTTGGAAATTAGACAGTTCCTAATTATGTGAAGTATACTAAATAAACTAAAAAAAAGTATTTTATATAAATATCACACATATACATGTGTAATATATATATATGTGACAGATAAATTAAAAGAAAAAAAAATCAATTAAAAAAGTGTGTCACGTTTTTTTAGCGAACGTGTCGAATATTGTTTGAATGTTTTTTTTTTCTTCTAAATTTTTTAAAAAATTCTCTGAGAACTCGACTTGGCGCGCGTTATATTAATTAAGAAGGAAACATTTTCTTTTTTTATCGTATCGAAAATAATTTAAATCGAACGCAATTCTACTCGTTCAATCTATAAGTCAATTTTTTCGATGATATCGCAATATACGAAAAGATAAATAACTCATCGAAATATAATAATTTCTCGGTGTCCACCTTAATAATCTTACTTTTATTTTTCTGTCTTTTTGTTTGTTTGTTCGTTTGTTTGTTTTCTTATATCATCTTTTACCTTGCATTCATATTACCGGGCCATTTTTTCTTTTCTTTTCTTTTCTGTTTTTTAATATTATAATATTTCGAACATTTTTTTCTAATCGCAATCATTCTCAAATACTCTCACGCACGTGTATATTGCATATATATATATATATTTATTATATATTGCAAATATCGATATTTATAATCGATAACCCTTCCATTCGACTGTCGTATTATTTTACACATTGATAGTTTAGCGCGGACGATAATTATTAATATTTATTATTTTATTATTATTCATCTTACTCTTTTTTTCCTTTCTCTTTTTTTTCTCTTTTTTTCTTTTTATTTTTTTATCGATCAAAGATACTAATTGTAAACGAAACGTAAAAAAGATATAGTATATACGTATATATATATATGTATATATGTATATACTTTGTTTTTAAGGAACGATCGTATAGAAAGAAAGGAGAAGGAATGAAGAGAAAAACGAGAGAGAGAGAGAGAGAGAGAGAGAAAGGGGGTTGCGGATAATGATTCGAAAAAGGGGGACAAAATGGATAGAAGAAAAAGAGAAGAAAAATATTTGTCCGAGGATAACATCGAATATACGAAAAAACTATAATTGTGCCGATAATTATGAAAGTAATCTCAGTGTCAAAAAAATTGTATAAAAAATCAATTATTTCATATATACCACGTTGTTAAATTTCAATGAAATTAATTCAATATGTAATTTTGTATTTTCATGTTAGATAGTATTTGTTATATTTTAAATATTATATAATATTCATTGGGTGTTAACAAATGTAATTTTTTTTCGAATAGGTAACTGTATGGTTAAACAATTTTCATAATTATGGGGACAATTATGTTGCATCGAATCCTCGAGGTGTTTTTTTTTTTCCCGGTTAAAAACGCTCGGAGAATAAAAAGCGTGAATTATTGTGAACTGGGGGTACACACGGTTTTGTTTTTTTAACGACGCATACACACGTAGTTAAATATTATCTACTATTGTGGAATTAGTACACGTATTTATTAGATTCGCATTTTATTTCGCTCAATTGTGGCTCTTCTTCTTCATCTTCATCTTCATCTTCATCTTCATGTCTTCATATTTTTATTTGTGAATGTATTTATTATAATTTGATTTTATTGAGATGATTCAAATCAATCGTACGCGTTGAAACGAGACAAACAAACTATGATGATCCAGGGTTGCATTTTAAAAATAGATTAAAAGGATTTTAAATCCTTCAAAATTGATGAAAAAATCATTCAAGGATATTTGTATCCTTTCGATAACATTCCACTGTTGTTCCTTCATTCCCTGGTGATTAAAAATTTTCCTTGTATTAATGTTAGACGTTTGTGACCACCATTTCTTCTAAAGTAAGATAGCCATTGGTCATCTTCATCAGTTGTTTATATTTCTCGTCGTCGTTGTTTATCGTCGCGTAAATTTTTTGTTCACGAAGAGCCATCCGATTAGCGTAAATCCTAGCGCGATTTAACTAAGTGGATCTTTTTTTTTTTTTTCTCTTTTTTTTTTTTTTTTAAGGAATAGTGGTAACAATAACACAAATTGACGACAAAGGTATCGATGGTAACAATGTGTTGCTGTGGTGGTAGTAATAATAATAACGCCATAAACTAGTAGCACTAGTAATAAGTAGTAATGGATAGTAATAATAGTAATTGATCTGGTGGTAGTAATAGTAGTAATAGTAATAGTAGTAGTAGTAGTAGTAATTAGTAGTAAATGGTGGTGGTGATGGGTAGTGGTAGTGGTGATGGTGGTGGTGATGGGTAGTGGTAGTGGTGATGGTGGTGCTGGTGGTAGTAGTAGTAGTAATAGTAAATAGTAATAGTAGTCATAGTAAGTAGTAGTAGTAGTAGTAGTAGTAATAATAAATTCTAGTAGTAATAGTAGTAGTAATAGCAGCAGCTGTAGCGCGGTATACGTACATATATATATATACTATATAATATATATATATAAATAGGACTTTTTACGTTAGTTTGATTAAAATTAAACGTCATAACGTAATAGGTAACTTTATGCCGAATCCGTTTGGTAAACCGCATTTCTCACACACAAGTAGAATATTTTCTTTATAATTTATCGTGGTTTTACCAAGACAGGATTCGCGGTTTTCTTTCCTTAACTCTCTAAAATCACATAAACGCAAGAGTAATGGTAAATAATGGGGGTTTGTTGGTCGATGTTAAAACAATCGACCTCACATTTTGGCACTCGCATGCAATTAACGATGCTCGATTATTATTGGTGCCGAAACGGGTTTGCAGCATCGAATATATATTTCGAATACTCTCTTGCTTTATTTAACTCTCTCTCTCTCTCTCTCTCTTTCTCTCTATCTATTTCTCCCTTTTATTCTATTTTTCACGTTCACCTTTTTTTTTCTATAATCATAATAGGCACGAGATAATAATATACTTAACACGATTCTCATTAATTTCAATTAATTTCATTTAAGATTTGAGATTTTTCTAAATAGACGAAAAACTTTCATGGTGGTTATTGTTCCACACCACCTTCTCCCCCCTCCTCCTCTCCGTGCCCCGTTTATCCCCCATTGAGAGTTTGCACGCTTATTAAACGCGTGATAATTTGATTTGTTTAAACAAATAATTACCACGCGTATTTTATACTTATACTTTCATATCTTTCGTAATAGGAAAAACAAATATATATATATACATATATATATATATATATTTCGAGATCAAAAAAAAGGTTTAGCAAGGAGGCATCGCTGTTTCATGCGAGTGCAGCCATAGCCGCGTTATAATAAACGCTTATCTATCGTTAAAGGACGAAGGAGAGAACCCGTGTGTGTGCGTCTAGGTACATATCATTTTCTCTCTCTCTCTCTCTCTCTCTTTCTTATACACATTTTTTCGTAACCTTTTCTATTTTCTTATTTTTTTTTTTTTACAAGACGACAAATATTTAATCGCTCACGTTCGCTCCTTCGTCTGATTTTTCTGATATGTTGCAATATCGCCAATGCATATAATATATTTTCTGTGTGTGTGTGTATTTTTTTTTTATCTCATTTTTTTTTTCATTCCATTCAAAAAATAATGCGCGTGAGCTTTGGCCGAAAATATGATAAAATAAATTGTTGTTTCTTTTCTCTTTTTTTTTTTTAAATCTTTTCCTTCTCGTTCTTAACTCTTTTTCTTAGTTGTTTTTTGTTTTTTCTTATAATTTAATCTAACGCCACACGTCAGACAGAGATCGACGAAGAATCGACGAATAATCGAACGAAGATTAAACGATATCGGTGCTTATTTTTTTTTCTTTTTCTTTTTTTCTTGTGTTTTTTTTTGTTGTTTTATCTATCGGCGACGTAATTCGTATAAAGTAGGTAGAAAAGTGATAAAAATTCTATACACATGTGGGTTAGTTTTTTCTCTCTCTCTCTCTCTCTCTCATTTGTAAGTACATCTCTTCTATTCTCTTTTTTTTTTTTCTCACACGCAAAAACGAACTTTTTATTTTCTCTCTCTCTCTCTCTCGCTCTCTCATTTTAAATATCTCGATCTAAAATCTAAGATAAGAAAGATAGCAAAATGTTACACGAACAAAATTTTTTCGCCGATATCGTGTGTGGGGTACGTAAGCTTTTTTTCAATTGCTCACCGATTCTCCGATCGTCGATCGTTTTTTTTTTTTCCTTTTCGTTTCCTACCATTCGACAGCACGGGCAGGTAACGTTATGATATATATATATATATATATATTAATAATAATAGTAAATAAAATAGTAATTATATAGTAACAATAATAATAATATAATAATAATTATAGCAATAGTAATAATAATAATAATAATAATAATAATAATAGTAGTAACGCATACGGAGCTTCAGGCACGCACATTGGGGGCTACTTTTCCTTAAAATTTAACTCCGACAGCGTAGATTCGCGCTTATTCTTTCTCTCCAGTCTCTCTCTCTCTCTCTCTTTTTTTCTTTCTTTCTTTCTTTCTTTCTTTCAACCAATCACATTCGTTCATAATTTTGCGAATAATTACGCAAACGCAATGATTGTACATAATAAATACACGGTACAATTGCGTACGCGTAAGAATATGCATCCCATTTACTACTATATATATTTATATAATAATAATAATAATAATAATAATAATATATTAAATTCATTCTCGGGGATTTAAATTCGTAGGATCGTAGATAAGGGTTAAAATAAAGGGGGGTGGGATGGGGGTGGATAGGGGGGACGATATATCCGTTCAGCTGCTTCTCGAAGGTAAGCTCATTCGAAATGACAAAGAGAAACACTTAGAGAAAAATTTACGAATTGCGTGAGAAAAAAGAAAACAACAAGACACGCGTAAAGGAATGAAGAAATAAAGAAAGCCATAGGCTAGGTTTAATAATAATAATAATAATGAATTGAAAAGAAAATTAATTGAAAAATGTGGAACAACCATAGGGGGTTGATAATCATTGAAGACAATTGTCATATACAAGAATTATAAATTAGCCTTAGGCTTCGTTCAGGGTGTAATTGTAGGGATTGGTAATAGGGATGATTGTGTTAGTAGTTGGTGGTGATGGGTGGTACAGTGATAGTGTGACGAAGGGAGTAAAGGGAAAACGTTTAGAAGGGTAGACTACCGACAAACATTGTTTCAATTAGCGGTGGCGCCGGCACGAGATCCTCGAGTTTCAGGTAAAAAATCCTTTGAAGACCTTGAACCGAAAGGCTCCTTAATTCCGGCAGCTTACCGAGAAGACGGGACAGGTAATGGGTTTTCCTTTGGGCCTCGGCGTCATAAGTTACATGGTCGCGTAACGACGAGATTATTTTCATCTGCAGTTGTTCCATACGATGGGGTTCCTTCAACCCGTACCTCTCTGAAAATTAAAGTTTTCGGACGTGTGTATGGTTGGTCATGTCTTTTCTAATTGTTCTATGGATGAGTTTCCCCAGTAATTTCGTGCACGCGGTTTTACGGTCGTCGACGTGCATGCATCGCGTGCAACGCGCAAAGTCAGACGATAACCGATCTACCTGATCGATAAATAATTGATCGGATGGGGAGGGGTAGGGTAGGGGGTGTACCTTCTACTATTCTTTCCTTCAATCGAGAATAAACAATGATTTGGCGGATAAGGATTAGTCCCATAGTTGAACGTACTACTATTAAATCACTTACCGGTAATCAGGGTAAGTGCACAAAGACAGGCGAACGCGCTGATATCAACGTCCAACCCGTGAAGGGATTTGCAAAATTCCAGAATGCTGTGCAACCAGTCGCCGAAGCTACGTTGACATTGTTCCAAAGCTAGGACTACCCCATTGCAAAATGTTAACTTGGTGTCTTCCGGTTTGGTACGGTAAGCCAACCTGAGGACGAATAGTTCCAGGCTGGCAGATTGGAACAATAATTCCTGGAGAAAAGGGAACAGAAAAGATTTTTATGTTTTTATGATTCCGTTAGGATGCGTGAGTTAGGAAATTTCATAGATTGGCAATAGCACGACGACGACAACAACGACTTATCGTCGAACAGTAGCAGGGTAGACGGTTCGAAAGCTCGTCTTGTCGAGAATGACCTTTTAGAAAATGTACGAGGTATCGATCTTTGTCGTCTTCGAACACGGGTATACACAATGCACAGACACGATCGAAAGGAACTCACCTGATCCTCTCGTGCCAGATCCGTGAAACCAGGTATTTTGTCGGCAAAATTTCTAATAACATCGATCGAGGTAGTTAACAGACTGTAGAATTGTTGAATTTTTTCTGCCTCGGTTACGGACAAATCACCTGGTCTCGATTGTCTGTATTGCGAATAGTCGAGATTCATACGATCCGGGGTAGTATCCAAATGGGCACGAACCAAAGCCGTGATCAATGATACTGGGGGACTTGGCGGGGATTCCTGGGGTGATTTTGGTTTAGAAGGTAATCTTCCTCTACGGCCCTTCAACGAGTCTGTCCTAACGACCTATTGAACGAATATTTATTATAATCATCATCTTATTCCTAAATCAAATGATAATAATCATGATAAATGGATAACTTACTTCTTTCACCATGCCGACCATCAGACACTTTTGGAAGCGACAAAATTGGCAACGATTTCTACGACGTTTGTCGACCGGACATGCTTTTTCGGCTAGGCAAACGTATTTGGAACCTTTCTGCACCGTCCTCTTGAAGAAACCCTTGCAACCCTCGCACGTACGCACCCCATAATGCTGGCAGGCTGCTGTATCACCGCAAACGGCGCACAATTGGCTCGGGCTTGGTGGTGCACGTTCATTGGTGGTAGTACCGCTTCCAGATGACGGGGGACTGACTGATGAAATAGCTGAACTCGCCGTGCTCGTAGTGTTGACGATGCTCGTGATGTTCGCGTTACCAACAACTGGGCCAACTCCACCGCGTGCCTTTGGGGACTCGTTGCTGCCACTACTGTCGGTGTCAATCAAAACGGTTCGATAATCTTTCTTACTTCTTACTAAAAGGATATACGTAATATAACAAGGCGTAAAAGGGGGATTTGTTTGCATTTGTTGTTTGCTAATGCAAATAATTACCTTGCCGATTCGGACCTTTGGGTGGGCAAGGATGCCCTTCGCGAACGCGGAGGACCTACGACGACGTTCTCAAGGTTCGGACAGATATCAGTTGGTGCAACCGGAACTGATACACTTGCACCACCACCACCACCACCCGTGATGGTTGGTGCTTGACCATACACCATGGGTACCGTCACTGCTACTCCGTAAGGTGAATCTTGCCGATGACTTGAGGAAGGTGAAGGCATCGTTGCAGTTGGCGTGGGTGCTGTTTCCGTTGGAAAGTAACCTTGGTGATGATGGTGATGCGTTTGTGCCTGAGTCTGTTGTTGTTGTTGTTGTTGTTGATGAATTTGGGGATGATGGTGGTGGTGTTGTTGTTGCTGTTGAGGTTGTTGTTGGGTATGGTGCTCGTGATAGGTAACACCCGATGTGAATTCGGTCGAATAATGACCAGCTCCGCAGGAATATACCGAATTTTCGTAACAATCGTCATCCATTTTGATGCCGAGACCCTGGAGTTCTTGTCTGGTATATCGTTGCACCGTGTAGGTCTCTTGGAAGCTCGGCAATGGTGTGGGACTATAATAGAATTATCATTCTATCTTTGGGGAAACGGCTTGGAGAATTTATTTTTTCAATTTAAATTCATTTATATTCGTAGATCTGTGTGTGTGTGTGTTTGTGTGTCAATATTTCGGTTCGATTCATATTAATCTAACGGTACATTTGATGTATCTTCATTTTCGAGTTATATAAGATTAAAAGAAAATGTGTTTATTAAAAATTAAAATCTAAATAAATACCTCAGCGAATCGGTTTGAATTTCTTCGGGAAGGGGTGGTGGCGGTGGAGGTGGTTGCGCCGTTTGATGATGAACGCTTTGTTGCGTTTGTGCAGGTTCATCGTTTGTCGGCACACCCTGCGGATTACCCAGCTGCAATTCTGGAAATGGATCCAGTTCCTCCGGCAAACTTCCGGCATCTGCAGAATCCGTGTAGGGCGCGCTCAACAAATCCGCGAAACTGCTGCATCCAAATGGACTCTGAAAAATATTCATAAAATTTACGTGTAAATCTATGAAATATTTTTTTTTTTATTTTAACGAGAATTTTCTTTTTAAGATTTAAATCCAAATGATAGTTTTATCTTTTTCCACACAGAAAATTATTATAATTATTTCAAATTAATCGTTTAGTGGATGATAAAGAAAACTCTAGTTAATAATCGTAATAAAAATCCCTAGTTTACTTTCGTATCGATGAGGAACGGTGTTTTTTTACACTTATCAGTCGAGACATCGATGATGTATACGATCGAGTTGCACGACTTAGAATGCTCGGAAAATCCGAGTAAGTATCGCGTGTTGCTTACAATCTGCCGTTCGATAGAATCAATCAAGTGTTTTTTTTTTATTCTGTCGAAAGCGCAAGTACAATAAAACAAAGAACTAATCATTCCTTATATCCGAGTATATATAATTATAGATATTTTCTTTAATAAACATTTCGTGATGTTTATTCGAATGATACAAATAATTTTGATGGGAAGGAAACAAAAATAATAAAAATGATCACTTTTGTCCGAAAAAGTATCGAAAAAGAAAATTTGGTAAAAACAAAAAATTACAAATAGAAAGGAATGAGATAGAAATAGAGAAAGAAAAAGGAAGTGATGGGGGAAGTAAATTAGAAAAAAAACAAATTGTGGTAGGATAAAGATTGAGAATATTCAATTTGAGTCAATTGTTCCGCTTATGGTTGACATTTTGTTCATCGTTCCCTCGAGGGACAGAGAGAATGGCACCGCAAAACTTACGTTATTCGTGTCAGGGTATTCTAAAGGGCTTCTCGATGCTAAAAATGATATTAATTTTGAACACGGTTTTGGTTGATCGAGTTGATTACGCGAAAAGTGCAATTCTTTCCTTTCTATATATATATATATATTATAATGAAAAGAAAAATAATAGAAGGAAGGAAGGAAAGAAATAAAGAAAAAAAAAAAGGTAAACGAGTAGGATAACGTAGGTGAGTTTGAATGCAGATTACGATAGTGGGTTGGAATGCAGACGGAACGCGATGCTAACCAGTCAGGAATCGAGATGTTGAAAACAGGAGGTGGATGATCCTGATCCCGGTTCTTGAACCGTTATGTACCAATCTATATGATATCTCAAAGTTCATTTTATTTCATTTTAAAAATATAATTACTGATTACAGATCTTAACGAATAAGAAGAAAATTGATATATAAAATTGTATAAAAAATATTTACCGAAACTTTTCAAAGAAATTGCAAAGATGCACAATTTACTGCATTGCCTTCTCTGACATTTTTTAAACTCTACATGCTAAATTTATAACTCAAAAGAGTATTCTACGCGTAGACAAGAGAGTGGACTTTAATTTAATATAAAAATTATTCAAATCCATTTGCTAAAAGTATAAAAAATATTAACCGAAACTATTCAAAGAATTAGCAAAGATGCACAATTTACTGCATTGCCTTCTCTGACATGTTTTAAACTTTACATGCTAAATTTATAACTCAAAAGAGTATTCTACGCGTAGATAAAAGAGTGTACTTTAATTTAATATAAGTTTCATTAAAATCTATTCACTTTTAGTATAAAAAATATTTACCAAAACTATTCAAAGAATTAGCAAAGATGCACAATTTACAGCATTGCAATCTCTTTGAAAAGTTTCTATATATATTCGTATAAAAATATCTTTGTCCGTTTATTAAAATAAAAATTCTCCAAGTTGAGTGGTGGTTTTGGTAGAGGAGAAGGGGTATCAACAAAAAATAAAGTTTCGAATGTATGATCATAAATTTACCTGTGTTTGCAGTAGAAGCATACTTGAGGCCACTGTAAATGCCGTCGTGGTTGTAGTAATCGAGGTGTGATTTGTACAGCCAAGAACCGGAACGGTAGCTGTTGTTTGTCTTTGTTGTTGTCGCTGCCGATGAGGCTGCTGTTGTTGTTGCTGCTGTTGCTCTATTTCGTTTCTGGTAATTGCAACAACACGTTGACTACCGTTACTGTTGTCGCTGTCGCCGTTCGGCGAATGCAACTGCCCTGTAAAACAAACATAAAAAAAAGAAATCATTTTAATTTGTTTATAATTAATTTTCCATCTTCTTCTTCTTCTTCTTATTGTTACAAATACTCTCTCGTTATTTTATCTTCCTCGACAAAAAAACAAAGTCAATCAATTCGAATGTTTAAACACACTTTTTATCATTCAACATTGAAACGAATCGAACGATCGAGAAAAATGGGTCACGTGCATTGTACACCTGGCTTGTTGAAATGAAAAAAAAGAAAAATGTATGATCGAAAATAGTTGGTGCCTCGTTGTATTATTACACACTAGAACAAAGTTTCTAAAGTTTCATTTCAAACGTGATATCGATGTGTCGGATGTTTCTGTTAGAAAAGGCCGTTCCATTATCGAACTGTGTATGCCATTATTGGTTTCAACCTTATAGTTCTTTTTTTATTTTCTATCTCATTATTTGGATATACCTGATATCTATTTGTATAATATATTACGTTTTGTATCAATGTTTGTAATGATCTTTATCAAAACAATAAAATTGTATAATAAATATATAACACGTACAATATCTTTGATACGGTGACTGATCGTCCATGACGATCATTTCATACGATTGGTTGGAATTTCAAGAAGAAACAAATCAAATATTTCCAATAGAAATATTCTAGTAATTTCTAGTAATATTCTAGTTTTGGAAGCTTTGAAACAGGCCTGAGTGGGTTTTTGGTACCACGGTTAATTGTAAAATTGAATTAGGAGAATCACTAGTTCACTTTTATCTTCATTTTTCGTAATTTTTTCGATGATTACTATGAAAACCTTTTCCCGTCGTTTGTTCAAAGACTTTTGCTTGATATCAGAAGGACAGTCTTCTCTTTGTCAACTGAAGCCTTCGATGCTGATGCCTCTTCCTATATAGGGTCGTATCAGCACCCCCAGGGAGACATGAAATCGTTGGCATTTAAAATACTACCACCCCGTTCTATAGACGCAACCCTGCTAACACCACCCCATCGTGATTATTATTGCACGATATTATCTCGAGGGATGGTTGGACGGTTCTACCTATTTTTTCTTTTCTGTTTTGTTTTTATTTTTCGCATAACTTGTTTCTTAAAATCGTTTTGTTTTCAATGAGTTAAAAAAAAATATATATCAAAATGTTTCAATATTTTTAATATATTAAATAATATTAATGCATGTTTATATAAAATATTATTTTGAGATATATTTGACAAATCAATCTAGCATTTTTGTTTGAATTCTTTATACAAAATTTTGTTCAATTATTTAAATCATTTTCAACGAGCAGGACAAAAATATATGAAAGTGTTTTAATATCTTAAAATATTTGGATATACAAAAAATATATTAAATAATATTAATGCATGTATATATAAAATATTATTTTGAGATATATTTGACAAATCAATCTAGCATTTTTGTTTCAATTCTTTTTAGAAAATTTTGTTCAATTATTTAAATCATTTTCAACGAGTAGGAAAAAAATATATAAAAGTGTTTTAATATTTTAAAATATTTAGATATACAAAAAATATATTAAATAATATTAATGCATGTATATATAAAATATTATTTTGAGATATATTTGACAAATCAATCTAGCATTTTTGTTTCAATTCTTTATACAAAATTTTGTTAAATTATTTAAATAATTTTCAACGCGACTAGGAAAAAAATATATAAAAAATGTTTTAATATTTTAAAGTATTTGTAGATCAGAAAAAAATATATTAAATGATATATTAATGTACTATAATATTATCTATAAAGTATTATAAATCTGTAATCGGATACGATGACAGCCGGATGAAATCACCCCTACCCTAAACCAGTATAGTAGTCTATCGAGATTAACGATAAGAATTCTCACACCCCGTGACTTTTCCGTTGTATGGTAAAACATTCTCAAATGGTTGAACTAAATTGCGAGATCTTTCACCGTGGCAGATATCAATTTAAAAAAAAAAAAAGAATAGGAGGGGAATGTTGATACCAGTGACGACTATTAGGGACAATAGTGTCACGGTTATTGCTAATGAAAAGAACTTCGATGAGGGTAGTGGGACCAAGCATATTTATCTTGTCCCATAAACTCATAAGATCTCATTATTTTATATCTCGTTACGGGTACCATAGATTAAACCTTTTTTTTTTTCTATTCAGAAAATTGTTATATTTATTATACGTTGTCAAAGATTTCGGTATATTTGGTAAAAATATTTGATTATTTGACTAATTGAAACGTTTGTTAAATTATGCGATAATCAAAAAAATATCAAATAACCAATTTTAAAATTCAATTGAAAATCATTTTAATCGGCTTGTGATTTCTAAAATTTCGAGAATAATTGATCCTAACAAATAAAATATATTATTCTCAAAAGTACAGTTCTACAAATTTAAGAAATCCCGAATTGATCCGAAAAACAATTCTCAACCTGAAATTTAGTGATTCTCTAAGACTTTTAATAAATTAAGAAAAGAAAAAGAAAGAAAGAGAAAGAGAGAGTTAAAGGTATCAAGTAAATGTATAAGTAAATATGTTTCCCCACCTACGTAAAAGAATGTTAGTATAGGGTGCACCTGAAGAACAGGTTGCACGTGTAAGATGAAAGAACGTGGTTATCCTCCTCCGAGACAAGTAGTTGGGTTCGGTACAACTCGGGACAACTCGGTTCTTTCTCGGCCGACGTAGGCAGGGTAAAGGTAGAGGAGAGGAAAGGGTAGGGTGTCGAGTGGCAAGAGAAAGAGTAGGGTTTGCCGAACAGCGTGTGCCAAGTGGATTACTGCGGTCCACGCGTCCCTCCCACGAACCACGCCCCTCCACGTGGCAAGGCACGATTGCCAGCCGTCCTTGTCGCGTGCATCCAACTTTTCTCCCACCCTTCGACCCTTTCCTCCCTCTACCCCGTTATTACCCTATGACGAAAACATTTCAAAGTCAATTTGAAGTAAAACATGTATGGTATGTCAATTATAGTTACAGGTAATTAATTTTTTCTGTAGTACGTTTCCAAAATTGAAATTTTTCGCAACACGGGAACATGATTACAAAAATTGCGACATCTTTTTATTTTTCTACAGTACTGAAGTGGTTGATATATTTAAAAATGAAATTATTTTCAAATAGTAACGCGAAGGAATAATAGTATAAGTTTGTTTATTTTAGGATTGATATAACACGGTTTCATTCAACGTAACAAATTTGAGGAATCTTATCTTACCATGTTATAGGAGGATTATCTATACTTTCTTATTGTTAAGGAATATATCTATATACTCGGTGTATAAAATATATCTTTGAACATTGTCACCGACGTTGGAGAGAAAACTAACGATCGAAAGTTGAAATCAACTATAATATAGCTTTTAACATTTCGTTTGATATAGCTCGTAAAATTGAACGTTGGCAAACTTGAAGAAATGTTTTATTGTAAAAATACTTGGCCGTTTAACGACACATAGATCGGTATAACGTGTGGCCTTTGATTTCGTGGCGTAGGACGTAAATAGTGTCTTTTAAACGAACGATTCTTCTCGTCAGGCAGATAGATACACTCCTTTCTTTTTTACCAGGAGGCGGTAATACATAAACATCGAAGAGGCGAAAGATAAATTCCAATGAGTTATTTCTAATGTAACTTCACTTGTTTCATTCTCTCTCTCTCTCTTTCTCTTTTTCTTTCTTTCTTATTCTCGAAGATTTTCTACTTTTCATCAAACCAATACCAATCATAATACATTTATCAAATGTTTGAATATTATTGAAAGAAAAAAAACAAACTGAAGTGTGTATTTATGCACGCACGTAAGAAATTATACTTCTTTAGCGTATACCAAAACGAATATAACCAACATAACCTCAAAAATAATTTCAATTTTCCCGCGTAAATATCTCGACAACTTCGTGGTGTTGAATTTTTCAGTCGCATCTAACTTCACTTTCCAAATACGCGCCAAAAGAAGTATGCAACGTCGATTAATTCATCTCTTATTATAGAATACAAATTGCATTTAATTCTATGTTTATTCATTTAACACGTTTTGTGGGAAGCAACTTGTTTCTTGACTCGTTGTTCAAGTCATTTGATATTTAGCATATTAAATAAATACGAGTGTGTGTACCACCGGTGGTACACGTGGCACGGAACGTGTTAACCAACACAACTACTACTAACTCTCTTCTTTTATTTTGGAAAACTTGTTGACAAAATAAAAAAGAAATAAACTCGGGCTGAAAGATTAAACGATTTTGATCGGTTCGTTCATCTTGTATGCAGGCACACCTAAACGAGCTGCTGCTGTTGCTGCTGCTGTTGCACGTTCTTCTTATATTATTATACCTGCGTGAGAGAAAGTGGTTACTCGGAAGAGACGCGTAATCGCGTGTAAGTATAACCACGACGACGACGACGACAACTAACGTAAAACATTTGTCGAGGATGTGTGTCTTCGATCGAAGCTCTTTCAATCCGAGAACTTGGTGTCTGGGTAAGTTGGTCTTGGTAACTTGGTCTGGGTAAGTTGGTCTTGGTAACTTGGTCTGGGTAAGTTGGTCTTGGTAACTTGGTCTTGGTAAGTTGGTCTGGGTGCTTGATCTCAACTCGGCCTCGACTTCTCGCCCACACGTAAGAAACGGTTTCCGGAACGGGCTTTGTACCGCTTGAAAGATTCCAAACGAACGAACGAATGAGCAAGCAAGTAAGCAAGCAAGTGAACGAACGAACGATCATAATTAACCCTTTCACTGCTAAGTAAGAGATATTCCTGAAATCTTCTCGCTATCTATCCTTATTTCCTTTCATTTATTTTCTCGTTTCAATCGTAAAACCCTAACGAGTAGGTATATCTCACAAACAAAACTCTTTGGTATGTATATATTTCTCTTTCTTTCTTTCTTTTTTTATTTCTTTTTTGCCAATTATATCCCTATCCGAAACGTTGAATTATTTTCCTTACACGAGAATTATCGGACTTGTATTCCCCAATACGCAGGAATGAAACACCTTCTTTCACTGATTATTCCTCCTCCGTTGTTTATTCTCCTTTCGTTATTTATACGTTCGTGTTTCCGTACCTCCCCTTCCCCCACACCCCCTGTGCTTCGATTCTCATGTCCATTATTAACTTTCTTTCGAGACATTAGCGAGTTGAAATAAGATAAAAGGGGTTCTTGAATATAAACAAGATGGCGGTCAAGAAGAAGAAGAAGATGAAGATGAAGAAGGTGTTGTCGTTCGTTATCTTTAAATGAAAAGAATATTATTTTGAAAGTCGCCGATTTTGTGTGTGTGTGTTCCTCCGCCCCACGCCCCCTCGTGTCCCCCGTTGTACCCCCCATTTAACGAACGATTTAAAAAGTTGTTATTGATATACGAGTGGCGTGCGCGGCGCAACGGGCTCTGCTTTCACTTTAATTAAATTTTTGTCGGAGATTAATGTTATCGTAGTTTACTACGTCAATGCCCGGTGGACATGTTTTTCGGCATAAGATTCGCGTATCGGGTCGTCGAGTTACCTTTCGAAAAAAGAAAGAAAGAAAGAAAAAATTTTTTCTCCCGTTGAAGAGAAAAAAAAGTTTCTCAAACATATTCGGAACGTTTTTAAATACCGATGATCCATCATTTTTTTCTCTCTCTCTCTCTTTCTTTCTTTCTCCTTCATGAAATACTTTCTTTAACGAAATGTTGCTCGAGGCTAAATTTCTAGGGCGCCAAAAAATAAACCATCTCGTCGTTCCGAAAAATATAATATTATATTATAATTCATTCTTTCGAATGATCCATTTTTGACTAGCAATTATTATTAATTTTCTATTTAATTATTTTTGAGACGACTTCTTCGTTTGATGTAGAGTCATTTTTTCGGATTAGATTTCGCGAAAACTATTCTTATTTCTTGGGTGCCATAAAATAAACCCATCGTAACCCAAAAAATATAATATTATAATATTATATTATAATTCATTCTTTCGAATGATCAATTTTTTACTAGCAATTATTATTAATTTTCTATTTAATTATTTTTGAGACGACTTCTTCGTTTGATGTAGAGTCATTTTTTCGAATTAGATTTCGCGAAAACTTTTCTTATTTCTATACACGCCATAAAATAAACCATCGTACCCCAAAAAATATATTATAATTCATTCGAATGATCGATTTTTGATCCACAATTATTTTATTTTCTATTTGATTATTATCGCGACAACATCTTTGTTTAACGTAGTCATTTTTTCGAATTAGATTTCGCGAAAACTTTTCTTATTTCTAGAGTGCCATAAAATAAATCATCATCGTTCCAAAAAATATTTATATTTCATTTTCTCTCGAATGATCGATTTGATTCGCAATTATTTAATTTTCTCTTCGATTATTATCGCGACGACATCTTTGTTTGACTTACAATTAGTCATTTTTTCCAAATAGATTTTGCGAAACCTTTTCTCTCTCTCTTCTATATATATATATATATATATATATATATACAGATAAATAAAAGATAAATATATTTATCTTCTTTATATAGCACGCTTTATTTTGCGCTTTCGCATAACGTTCGAAATGAATCGTGACGGTGAGTACGATAATCGTCGATTTCTCTCTCTCTCTCTCTCTCTCTTACCTTTCTCATACACTCAAACAGATATCGGTGAGAACAATTTATATATATATACATACACAAACATATACACGTGTATCTAAAGTAGAATTAAGGAAGGTGAGCAAGCGGACGAAGTTCCGTTAAAGCGATTGTTCCCACGGAGAAAAAGGACGATCTAAGAAAGCTATCCTGGTATTACTGTTTTCAAGAGTACTGAACGAGAAGTTAAAGATAGAAAGTGAGAGAGAAATAAAGACAGAAAAAGAAGAAAAATAAAGAAAAAAAAAGAACCGAGCAGCACGAGTCGTGGCGCCCGATAATGTTCGCGCACGTTTTCAAAGCTTTTACATCTAACATTGTGTGTATAATACGCATTATAAATGTACACGTGTATACAATGTGTATGTGTTCATATACAGTATATATGATTATATGCATGTGCAGTGTATATCCATAAGTATACATGTACAGTATATATGTATGCATGTGCAGTGTGCAATGTGCATGTGCAGTGTGCATGTGCAGTGTGCATGTGCAGTGTGTATAGATATGTATACATGTACAGTGTGTATTTGTATGTATGTATGTGTATAGGCTTTCCAGGTGCGAGCGAAGGTAAAGAGGCAAATCGTTGTGGGTGAATGCAGTCAGCCAGGTTGGTAAAACGTATTAGAGTGCGATGCATATTGTCGAAGAAGGTGAAAGAAGAGGACCGTTGTTGCACCGGTGGCAGCAACAGGGACCAACAATAAGAAAAATAAGAAGAAGAAGAAGAAGAAAGAGAGGAAGGGTGGGGAAGGTGATGGTGGTGATGGTGGTGGTGGTGGAGAAGGTGGAGGTGAATACTGAGAGGTGCTTGCGACACGCAGGTAGGTCTCTGATGGGTTGGTTGGTTGGTTGGTTTGTTGGTTGGTTGGTTGGTAGGTTCCTATATCGCCCCCTGACCCCATACAACTACCGTGAGACCGACTTAACTCCGGCCTGGTGCACTCTCTCCTTTGCACTATCTTCTTATACTTTGCACACTCTCCTTTTGCACTATCCACCACCTTTGAGGTGAACAAGTGGAAAGGGTTTGTGACACGGACACTTTTGAGAACGGAAAATAATCCTCACGAGAATGGGTGCAGCGAGATCTTGAATTTTTTGTTTGTTTTTTTCATTTAGGTATTCTTTAATTTATTTTTCACTTCTTTTTTTTACAGATTATTGTAATTATATTAATGGATACAATAAAGATAGTATACGGTATGATTCTTCTTGGTTTTTTTCATTTGATTGTGATTTTTGTTTTGGTTTTTTGTTTTTTTAATGATTTTATTGCTATCAGAGGAATGATTGTATTCGAATTTATGTATTATATTATACTTCGTGCTCGAAGGAATTTCTTTATCTTTTACAAGATTCTTCGATCGGTTTACGAGAGAAGGAATAAGTGAAAGAAAGAAAGAGAAAGAGAGAGAGAATAAGTATGTAAGCAAATCGTGATGTAATTCTCGATACGCACCTCAGCCCGAAAATAAACTCTCTTTTGCAATGCTTGTGCTGCATAATTTTCTTGAAAACTTGCAAACATTTTGTTTGTTTGGATTTAAGGTTAAAAAAACAATTTTACCGTTCGTAACCATTTTGTTTTATTATTATTATTATCATTGTGTGCTTTGTATATAAAGATAAATACTTAGAAATAATTGAAATAATTTAGCAAACGAAAATTCATTTTAAGATTTAGAATATTAATCGATAAAGTTGTTTGATAAAAAGGATAATGAAGAAAAAAATCAAGTAAAATTATACAACACCGATCGTCGACCATTGGCAATGTTAGAAAAGAGAGTTATGTATATATATATTTATATATGTATATAATATATCTATGTGGTTATACACGCGTATATTTTTTACGAATCTAATGGCTTCCCGATATCCCGATTGCTGTTCCTGTAATAAGAGAAAGTTTGATATATATCTATATCTATATAGACATAATCGTAGCCCATTTTGTATTCAACATAATTAAATAATCGACGTCGCACATTTCCTGAGACGAACGGAACTGTTATTGTCCAATAGGAACCGAATTTAATCTTTTTTCGAACACTCAACGAAAAATTTCTGCTCATAATTATGAAAGTGGTCTAACAATAAGTCAAAATTTAAAACATAAAATGAATTTATTAATTTATATTTCACATAACATTATTTTAAATTAAATAATTTCAATGCTATTGTGTTCAAGAGGAACATAATTCAAGTTTTTTCCAAACAATCAATGAAAAATTTCTGCTCATAGTTATGAAAGTGGTGTAATAATAAGCCAAAATTTAAAACATAAAATAAATTTATTAATTTATATTTCACATAACATTATTTTATATTAAATAATTTCAATGCTATTGTGTTCAAGAGGAACATAATTCAATTATTTTCCAAACAATCAATGAAAAATTTCTGCTCACAATTACCGTGTATATAAAATATAATATAATTAATATCAAATATTAAATATAATTTAATTTTAAAAAATTAATTATAATATAATTAAAAGTAATTTAACAATTAAAGTCTCAAAATTTATTATTAATTATTACACACAACATTATATTCAATCTAATTTTCATTCACACATATATTACAGATACTGTTTATTATTTCAAAAAAATATTATATACAATTCAAATAATATACAAATGCAATCCCTTCAAACATATAACTTAGACCACTTTCATAATTATGAATTCACATTTGAGTTACGTGAACAAAAAAAAAAATAAATTCAAGATCTATTGAATCTCGAAGATTTCTTGGATGCTTAGAGAGAAAGAAGAGAAACTTTTGTCGGTAGGCGGGGGGGAAAGATAGGGGGCTGTATCGAAAACGACGTAAAGAGGCGATAACCATCGGGTAAGAAGGTAGGTTGAGGGGGGACCCCTCCCCTCCTCCTCCCCGTGCATCAAGGCGAAAGTCTAGCCGTAAATCTTCCGAATGAAATCTTCTCTCGTGTTTCACGTTCACGAGTGTTTTGTACACCTGTATTATACCTAAAAACTTGCGAGTAATATTCGAGTAAGGAAGATCATTGCTATTAGACGAAGACAACTACGACAACAACAACGAAGAAGAATAAGAAGAATAAGAAAAAGATGAAACGATCGTTGCTTTTACTAAGATTCGGACGTTCTCGAACGACGACGATAAATTATCGATCAACCATAAAGAGGAAAATAAGCGTGTTGGACGAACACTTTGGTAATAAATCATAAGAAAAGTTTCCGTAAGTTAGAATAAGATAGAGAGAGATAGATATACACATAGAGGATATTGGAAAGATAAAGATGATCTTTTATTGTCTATCTTTATTTCTTTCTTTTTTTTAATATCTGTCCGTAAGAGAACGATACTTGTGTTTCATCTTCTTACCAAAGACGCGTCGTCTAAACGTTTAAATTCCTAAGCTGAAAGACTAGGCAAATAGAAATCTTCTTAGCCAGGTACTACCGGTGCAATTATATTCCTGGTAACATTGTCTTGCGAAATTTGCAATTTCGTCATTGGAGTAGGCGAGAACCAGAAGAAGAACTATTGGGCTAGAAAATGATGATTTAACGTAGTAGAAATGAAATTAAAATAAAATTAAAATACAATAATAGTGTATGTGTGTGTATGAGAGAGAAAGAATAAGAAATGAGAAATTTATCGATATTTTTTTGTGTGTAGAAAAAGTATAAAGAATATGTTTTGCAGAAATGATTATTTGAGAAGCAAGCAAGATGGCCGACCTGTCGAGGTCGGCTCCACCCACGCTCCGATTATTCGCATGCGTGTTTTATAGACGAGTATCGATTGTTTGGCACAGGTCCCTTTTTTTATTTTTAAAGAAAGAAAGAAAGAAGGTTGGGAGAGAAGGACCGAAATGGAAGGAAGGAAGAAATGGGATTTCAATGGTTCCCGCTTATTCGCTCGTTGAACTCTCCGACATCAATTTTGTCCCTTCCTTCGAAACTTTTATCCCATCGTTAGAAAGATTTTACATTTGTTTTATTTTATTATCGAAAATGATGGATTCATTTTGTATACTGTTGTGTGATTAGTTTATTATTGTTTTCAACTAGTGTTTCAATTTATTTATTATTATTTTAAAAAGATTTGCTTTTGAATTAATTGAAAAATATATTTTAAATATAATATCTAAATAATTGTTTTTTTTTCTATATCAAATCGTGTATTTAAGTTACTTAAGTATTTAATTAAATTTAATTGAAAGTTTTTGATCTTGTATTCATATCATTAATATATATTTTTTATATTTTTCATATTATATATAAGTTCAATTTTTGTCTAATTAATACTTCATTCGTGTAATATAATTTAGTTTAAAACAATCTCCATTATTATTTTTCTTTATTACAATACAAAATTTTTATATATAATTTTCACTTGAAAATAAATAATAATTATTCTTTAAACATTTGTTTTACGGTTTCATTTTTAAAACAGCGTATAAAGTTTATATAATTTTCCAAGTAAATTTATAATATATTAAAACAAAGGATTAGAGATCGTAGGAAGGAAGAAGAAACGAGACGTAAAACTTGATTCCCATGTCGTTGATGTCCTATAGATCGTTTATTTACACGTTTACTCAACGTTCCTCTTTAATTCGCATTTTGCAAGTCTCTCTCTCTATCTCTCTCTCTCTCACTCTAATGCTCTCATACGTTGGGTGAGCGTAGAAAGTCCACGCACATAAATCTGAGAGATCGCCGGTTAACTTTTACAAGATGAACACGTAAGATCCCCGGCAATTATTCGTACTTGAATCTAGCAAAAAGATTAAGAAGGAAGCAGGAACGATGAGACAGAAAAAAAAGAGAGAGAAAGAGAAAGAGAGGAGAGTTGTTAAAGAGAACGTATCGTAAGATAACTTTTTCCATACGAGAGAGAGAGAAGTGAAAGAAATAGAAGAAGAAGAAGAAGAATAAGAAATAAGAGATAAACGAAATACGAGGACGCATCCTGCAAAACGCGTCTGATAGTTATGCAAGAGGCCACGTTTGGTGCGTCCGCAACACGGGCAGGTTCGACCGGTCTTAATTGCAATCGTGTTACTACCAGAGACAACTTAGGTTGGCTACGAAAACTAGTTGGTTTAGGCGAAACTAGAAATGACAAGTAGTTTATAACTACCAATCGGTAGATAGAAGGTGACAAGCAGCAACATATTTCTGATTTCAGTTCGTATTATTTTTGTTAAATTTTATTTAAAAGAGAAATTAAAAAGGGGACCCCGTTTCGATGACTCGTAAAATATAATTAATCGGTTAACGAATAAGAAGTTGGTTACACGCTTTATTAGTTTTACGAAAAATATAGAATCATGCTTCATTGTTATAATTATCGATATATATGTGTAACTCAGTTGTTGGGAAATTATCAAATTAATTTTAGTTTGTTCAATATTTGTATTAACTTTCCTGTTAACTTTCGTGATGTTCAAGAAACTAATTGTTAGAGAATTTGTGTATACTCGAACGTTCATCTTTTAAACGAACGTTTGTTTGCAAGCAAGCGGACAGTGTAGAAGAAGACCATATCGAATCGTTGTGGATGGGATAGCGGTAGAAAGGACGATCGGTGACTACTACTTTCATCGAAATCATATGCGAAGCCATGGCGGATCTCTAATCGAGCGATGACGACGCATCGGAGAGATTCGATGGAAGAATGATGACGAGTACTGATCCGCCATGCCGGATCTTCACTTTTCTATATCGCAAGAGGAATGAAATTAACTCTTGTCAAGGATATAATATTAAACAAAACTATAAAACACGTGTGTCGTGTATATAGAAATACAATTATCTTGAATATAGATATGAATTCGCATTAAATTTAAGGAAAAGATTTATCGATTAACTTCGCGTCGTTAATTTCGCGCCAGTGTGCGCGCGCATCGCGTGTACCGTGGCTAACTTCATCCCGTTGATTTCGTTATCGGCGTGCGCGCGCATCTTGTAAAACAATTCATTCATTCTCGTTTATTGTTCGTTCTCAAACGCGTAGAAAAAAACAATTGAACGATGACAGGTGGTAAACGTAAAGAAATTAAAAAATCGTGTGTAACAGATATATATACATATATATATCTAAATGTAATAATATACTTAAAAATGGCGAATCGTTCATCCACGTTACACACAACGTTGGGGATAACGTTAAACGGACATTACCTGTAAGGTAACACGATATTAAGACAAGAGCATAAACAATGTCCGGCTACGCTTTGGAATGTCTCGGCAATTACTCACGGCACGTGCAAGCGTTTATCTCGACGTCGATCGTGTACCTCTCCCGCGAAAGTTCCGGACCGTAAATTGCACCATCGATTACGCCGTTGGTGAATAGGTTCTCTTAAAGAGAGGATCATGCATGTGCTTTGCAGTGTGTGTTGTCTCGGACTCAATGGCGCGTCATTTTATCGATGATTCCATACAGTTAATGTTACCTGCATTGTTTTACATTTGCTTCGATTTATGTTAATCCTTGTTCCTACTTCTTTTTTTTTAACGATCGATTATTAAATCTTACAATTAAAAAAAAAATAAAAGATGAAATTCTTTTATAGGAAGAAAAAACAATTCATAAAACAATTCATAATCGATCTATCATTCGTATTTTCGTTAGGTAAAAGAACTTTTATGCAACTCTCCCACGTTTATCCTAGATTTATCTGAAGATAACAACCCGTATTATAGTTTCAAGGTAAATACAGTGTTAACTATTGGAAAAAAAAAAATAAGAAAAGAATTCTTAACGTCACAATAGAAAGAAAGATTTTTCCAATACGGGGTTTAAGATTTCTCTTTGATCGAGAACCGAAGATATCGAATGCTGACGACAGCAAGAATCATCTACCTTTCGTTTTCTTAACTTAAGTGGAGAGAAATAAATGTTCGAGAAGGTCGATGGGTATTATTTTTAAGGACAAAAGGTACACTCATCTTACTTGCAGGATAATCGGTTTTCTACGTGCGATCTGATATCACTACCATTTTCTTTTTATTATTTCTTTAAGAGGAATCTTCGATGAGCACAAAATGCATCTGACATCAACGCGTGCGTCACTGCATTTATTTATTTACTTACAAACATATAGTTTGCTTTTTTCAGTGATTATCATCGAATCGAAATTACGCGATGATTATTATTATCTGTGTGTGTGTGTGTGTTTTTCGCGAATTGGTAGAGAAGAAAAAAAAAGCAAGTAAAGTAGACATAAATGAATTACGATTGATATAAGAAAATGTGTAAGACGAATCGCGTGCGTCTAACACCTTGCAAGCAAGTCAGCTGCTGTTAAAAGTTGAGTTCGCAACTGCACCGGCTAACTTCTCGCTGGTTTTAAGGAGAAAGGATCTTTGTAGAGGTCATCGTGCTTATGCGAGGCCATGCGAATAGATAATTACCGATTAATAAGGTCGGTTAGGGTTGAAATCTATGATCAAATCGAAGAAGAACTTTCAGGAAGGATTTAAATATAATTCCACGATTAATATTAATATTATTATTCTGACGTATTTTCTTTTCCTTCCTTTTCTTTTTCTCTTTCTTTCTTCGAAAAATACTTTCTAGACTTGATGGCCGATAGATCTTATGAAATCAATACGAATGAAATTTATTTGTCGGTAAAATTTTGCAACACGAACTATACGATAATTATATGATATAAGAGAGAAAGAGAGAGAGAGAGAAAAGAAAATATTAGAAAGATAATATCTGCGAATCGTGTTGGTGGATATGAACGATCGAAGGAATGGTGTTTTATAGAATAAAAATAATTATAGAATTAATAAATAAGATATATGGATGTTAATTTAGCGTTAAATTAGTCTCGTTTTAATATAGACTGTTTGAATTTTTCAAAAAGTTTAGTCGATATAAATGGGAACACTGGATATATATATTTTCTTTTTTTCGACAACGATACAATTTAGATTAATCTTCAGAGATCGTTTATAGTTTGTTAGAAATTGTAAAAATACATTTTAAAATGGCAATCGTATTGATATAATTGAAATAATGATCAAACGAATATTTATAATTCTTTCTGAAAATATCCAATTTATTTTAGGTGAGATTATTTCTTTAATTTCTACTGGGGGAAACAAAATATAAAAAGCTTATAGAAACGGAAATGATATGACCGGAAACAAGTAAGGTGGTTGTGCACGATGACGATTAAAAATAGATTCCCATTCGTTAATTTTAAAATTATGAGTTGAATTTTGACGGAAAAGCCACTCGCGTTTAATCAATCTTTCAGTCATGCAGCATGTCTATTTTAGCAATTACTTTTCGCGTAATACCCAGGATCGACGTTTTCATCGTCATTTAAATAATTCATGACATAATAATGTATCGAATTATCTGACGCTTCCAATTCTATTAGCATTTACGTTTACTATTTTATTAGAGACGTTTGAAAAATATATCTAAAGTGATATATTATATCTTGTACAATAAAAATCCTAAATAAAACGATAAGAAACCTTGTCACCTGTCGAAAATATCTTACAATTAGAATTAAAACGTTATCATTAATGAATTATGGATAAAGAAAAAAAAAGTAATGTAATCTTTTGATGAAAGGGTCATAACGATCAATCAAATTCACGAAAATAACAAGGATTATAATAATGATTAGGATGGTATGGCTATCAACGTACGATTCCAAATAATTTCTGAAAACCATAAGTTTACCAGTTGATGGACGAGTGCACGTGCATGTGAATGTGCATTACGAAACTAATCCTGACACTGAAAGAAACACGCATGGAAAAGTAGACTTTCACGAGACCGCAAAAGTGGACGAGAGGATGGATCATCGTCAAATAAGGTCTCATGAGCGATAACATAATCGTTGATGTACGTACGATCATCCAAAAAAAGAAAAAGAAGTTTTTCGCGGAGGTGGAATTATGTATTCGTATGTGTGTATTCGTGAAACTTTCACAGATGCAACCGAAAAACCGTACACGTACACACATCATCGTGTTAGATGTAATACCTAATCTTATTTCAGGTAGATATATTTAACGTGTATCATCTCTGAATGTATTTCGTAAGATGGGTTTAAGTATCCTTCGTTGCTTAGACTCGATTAAGCGATCACCGGTTGATTAGACGTTTCGTTTTTTTATCGAGCCCGATTTCAACTCGATTTGGCTTATTACTTTAAATCAAACCTTTTACCATCGTTGATTAAACGACCCGTCTAAAGATTTATTCCCTTGTAATTTCATTACAAAACTTATCGACACCATATATCGTTGAGTTGATGTATCCTAAAAAAAAAAGAATAAAAAAAAAACCGTATATATATAGATATATATGAATGAAAAACTAGAGTCTAAATAATGTTGATTGCATCGTAGATAATTCGTTCAACTATCATAGATTAAAAACATGTTTTGTATTATTAACAAGATACCCAATATGAAGATGATCAGTTTCATTAGTATTAAATGTTACTTTAACGAATATATTTTATTATTTCAATGATATCATAGAATTGCAGGGTGAATTATTATTTCGTATTTCGAGATCGGTTAGAAAAGTTTCTATGGAAAAATTTGTTGAAAAATGATCAAATTCGTAGAAAAAAAAGGCCACGTTTGAGATTCTTCCGGTACGATGATCTATCTATCTATTTTGCAAATGGAAATCGTCGAGTAGGCGGGAGGACGACGTAATCGTAGGAATATCGTAATAGGTACCTTAATCCCATCTAGCTTTCTATACCGCCCGCGGCGAGTTAACTCAGCGTACAAACGCTTGCCGTATGGCGAACGAATCAACGCTAACGCAAAACCATGAGACGCGTTCGGCAAAGGGCCGAACATTTCCCATAGTTTATCCCCCACCCCATCCCACCCCACTTCAACCCAACCCTTCCCTCCCCTCCGATTTATTTCCATCGCGTTCACTTTGTCATTCCTTATCCGTCATGGCACCCCACGAGAACTCTTTCTCTTTTCACCTTTCTCTGTTAGCCTCCTTTTACACACACGCGTACACGCATACGACTGTACTCCTTTTTCCTATGTTGCTTGCACTCCTCCGAACCTGATGTCGTCCTGACTTCCCCCCTCCCCGCCCCATCGTAAGTATCATCCGCAGCACTTTCTTTCATATAATCCGTGACGATGATTCGGCATGGAATAATCTTCGATCTTTCTTTCTCATAGGATCTTGTATATATACTTTTCAGTAGATATCTCTTTCTCAGATAATGTTATTTAAGGAATATTCAATCTTAAAATCTCTTTCTCTCTTTTGAGAAGGTTTTTTTAAAGCAATAGAAGTTACAGAACAAATTTCTGTATACCATATAGGATTCTATATACATTTGATATTAAATAATATTGAAAATATTTTGGAAACTATAGGATTTCGTGTTTAATCATGGCTCCTAAATCTATCGAAACTACTTTCGCCGTTTTAAACAACTTTCTAACTGTTGAAGACTCTCTTGGAGAGGAGGCTACGACGGCAGCCAGTTTTGCGATTATTGCGAATTATATTCGCGAACTTAAGTGACTCTTCTCTAAGAAATTGTACAAGAAAAATAAGAATAATCAAAATACAAATCATTTAGATTTATGCATATCGATATTAAATACGCGTTGTTTATATAAAAATATGAGAATATTATAAATATCTTGAATATAGGATATATCAGTCAAGATTAAATGTAAATTTAAAGGAAATTCATTGACTCTACTAACTTCACGCTGTTAATTTCGCGTAGTAAGTGCGCGCGCATCCTAAGTACCGAGACTAACTTCATTCTATTCATTTGGTGTCGCTGTGCGCGCGCATCCTAACAATTTATTCTCATCATTTCTTTTTCCGAAAAAAGTATTATTTCAAAAATGAAATAAAGAGGAAGTAATGTAAATAGAAGAGGAGTATAAATATATATATATATCTATAAGTATAAAGAATCTTTTTCGTTCGAAAGTTTTGGCGGGAAAAAGAACAAAAATCATTTAACGAGGAAGCCTTCTTTTGTATTTGAGAGAGTAAGAACGAGAGCGAAAACGAGGTAACAAGATATTAAACGTTTCTGCAACCTCTCGAACGTGTTTGCTCACGTAACTCGTATTAATGATACGTTAAATCGCCACGAGGGAGTAATTACAGAGGGCGCCGATAGCATGCACGAGGTAAACGGCGTATTCGTAGGTTGTTTCTGCACGTTCTTAAATACATACACACATACACATCGAATGCATGCAAAAATACTTTCTTCCTTGTGTCGAGGTAAGCAACGAAGCCCGAAGGTTTCTTCCCGTACTTGAGAACAGAAGAAGAAGGTTGCCGATTATAAAAGATTCGAAAAATTTAGTCGAAAAACAAAGTGTTCACATCACGTGAATCTTTCATTAAACTTCTTTAATATTTAATACAATGAGACATAGTTGAGGAGGGTATATATGAGACTCCTATGGTAATAATAATAATAATAATAATTAACATAAGTCTCTCGGAGACAATCGGTCGATGAATTACTTCACTGCTATTCTATCCGAGTCAATAAGTGTACCATAAAGATAAAATATCTTGCGTTGGCGCGCAAATAGCAAGGAACGATTGTAATTATTACGCAAAGACGAGCGAGTATGCACGTGTACTACCTAACAGTAGTACAAGTTTTATACGCGTACGAACCGTGACGTGGACATTTATACTTTGTTGATTGTCTTTCCTTATCACGATTGTTTCTCACTCTTTCTTTTGCGATACCATTTGATCGATCAAAATATTTTAACATAGACACACTACACACTTATTTGATATAATCAATATCTACAAATTTATTTAGAATAAACACTTTATAAATTATAATATGTGCCGAATTTTATGAATTAAAATTTGACGATGTAAATTATCTACAGAATATACAACAATCTATTTCATAATTTAAACGAGAATAACGATACGGAAGATGATCGATGAGATAAACATATGTTGAATAATCCTTGACTTAATCTCATTTTTTCCTTTTTTAAAATGTTCTCCAAAGTTTCAAAGTATGGAAGAATCCTCGAGTTCGAGTGAAAAATGGTCTAATCGAATCGTCGGACTGTCGCAAGTTACAGAAGTCAATGGTGCGCGTTTGGTAAAAGTCAAAACCGGTTACGATCCACATAATTGCTCGCGTGTAAATTTAGACGAGGAGCCGAGAACCGTGGCAAGTACGAAACAGAAACCGTTGTCGTTATTTCGTTCGTTTCAAGTCCGATAGGCCCCGCTGGTTGGTTACTTTGAAAAAAAAGTATCGCAACAGCCCATTCGCAGTTCTGTGCGTGTATTCCTGCACAAATTTTAGCCAAACTATAACAAACAGACGAGTACCAAAGTTGGTTGACACGTAATAGTAATAATTCGAATTATTGAAAGAAAAATCTTAACTAAAAATTATCCTGAAGATGATATTGTGTCAAAATATAAGAAATAAATTGAAATTTAGATTAAACGGAAACATATAACAATTTCCATTTATGGTAAGTACACTGATAAGCAACCGTTCTTACCGATAATCGAATCCGAACACAGAAATAATCAGGGATAAGTCTTTTTTCGGTTCGGAGGACAAATGACGTATAACGTTTTAGCCTTTTACAAAGTTAGATCTGTGTTTGAAGCTCTTGTAAAATTTACACCGAACGTTTCTCTCTCTCTCTCTCTCTCTCTCTTTCCTTCCTTAGTTCCTACCTTCGGTTCCTTTTAACCAATTTGTCTAACGTTCCTTCCATTAGCCGGCTTAAAATAAATTCTATCCTACGATCCGCGTGCAAATATAGATATCTATCTTTTCGAGGGAGGCTGGTAAATAGTAGTACCTTACATATAAGGTCAAATGACCTCTTTTGAAAGTGGAAACCCTGCGTGACCCCTTCCCCACCTCACCCCACCAGGCTCATACTAAGTTTCATCGTATTTCTTCTTTCTATTCGCGTGATCAATTTAAGATTGATTTAACCAACGATGGTGGTAACGAAGCGGATCGATAGGCTCGTTAATCATCGTCCAAGTTAGTAAGGAGGAGGAGGAGGAGGAGGGKGATGATGATGAAGTTGAATCTGATCGTAATCGGATGCACAAATGATCATGTCTCTTTTCGAAGTATTCTGAAGCACGAAGAAGTAAGCTGTCATGCAAAAGGTTTACAGGATCGTAGACTCCTGGCCTCGTCCTTGAACGAGGTTCTGCGCGTGAAACTCTCTCTCTCTCTCTCTCTTTCTCTTTACGATACGAAAATCAATGTTGAAGTTAGTAGGCCGTACTATGTCGAGGGAAGAGAAAGAGAGGATGGTTTAAAGCGGGTGAAGGTGAAGGGCGAAAGGTGTTAGGGAGTGATACAAATGTTTGGTAATCGGGTACGCGGATCGTCCTTGAACGTCGTCGTTGTCATCCTCCTCCTCGTCGAGGAAAAATCGATATGCGAGTTTCCCTTTGCGAACAAAAAATTCAATGAAATTTGATCGATTATTTGAAATTGATCAATAATAGAAAATGAATAAGATTTTCTAAGTGAATTATTCAAGTTCGATGATCTTGTTAATATACTTGTTCGTGTTAAACAATTATAGGAAAAGGTTTGAAAGTCTTATTGTCCTCGAACACGAGGACGTGCGTGTTCAAGAAAGAGGACGAACGTTTCTATCTTTCATTTAATCAAACTTTTCGATCTCAGAAAAGGGGTTCCAGGGAGTTACGTACAATACCTAGACCGTTAGTTGATGATATTTTCTTATGTGTTGTGGTGTTCTGTGTTGTGTTGTGTGTTAGGGATGTGCCGTTATCGAACACACGTTTAATACGATAACACGTGTGCCAGTGACGGTTAAAGGAAAGTCGGAGAACCGCTTTCGGGAACGATCTTATATCGATTTCGATTTCTCCTTGAAATTTCTCTACGAGTCATGGTGGTGGTGGTCTTGGTGGTGGTGCTACTGCGTTCGCTCGACTTCTTAGAATGAGAGAAAAGAAGAGAAGAAAAGAGAGGAATATGTGTTCGGTATAGTTAGCGAAATCCATGCGTGAGTATGTTTCAACGCGACAACACTCATGGCAGATAGGATCTCACTGGTTGGTATGCGCCAGAGCAACCGATACGCGACACCCATACCTCGCAAGCAAACGAGCTGCAGGTTCCGTGACCCCGAAACCATGATGAATACGCTCCTGAGATATGCCACGAGGAAAAGCTCTCTTAAAAGATCTTAAATTAAATCTAATGATCATCATTTTTTTGTTTATTTTAACTAAAGGAAAGATACGGTGAGTAGTATTGTGGATGTTATCAACATTCTACAGAATGCCTGGTGTTTTTGGTGGGCAATGTATGAATTATCAAAATTATTACATACTTTATAGAATCATAAATGATATTTAGGTAAAGTATGACCTGCATTCTATAAAAATACAAATATGTTATTCTGAAATAATAAATATATATAAATAATATATACAAAATAATCAGAGTTGTATTGAATACATCCAAATTGTCATGATATTTAGGTAAAGTATGAAATGCA
>NW_014569803.1:70089-83363 GCF_001313835.1 Polistes canadensis
ATACATCCAAATTGTCATGATATTTAGGTAAAGTATGAAATGCATTCTATAAAAATACAAATATGTTATTCTGAAATAATAAATATATTAAATATATATAAATAATATATAAAAAATAATCAGAGTTGTATTGAATACATCCAAATTGTCATGATATTTCGGTAAAGTATGAAACAAGGTATTATATTGTATAACCTGCATTCTACAAAAATACAAATATGTTATTCTGAAATAATAAATATATATAAATAATGAAAAAATAATCAAAGTTGTATTTAATACATCCAAATATTGTCAATTTCTCATTAAACATTTTATAGAATGTCTAGAAAATGTATAAAATATGAATGCACTTCATACATTGCCAGTTAAATTGAAGTATTATATACAATGCCGGATATCAAACTTTACCATTAACATGGGATATCTCGATCTCCCGTAAAGAAGCGACGAATGTTTGCTTTTATAACTTATCATTTACGTTTGTTAGTTTACTTCTTATATACTTTATACTGTATTTTCCTATCGTTCGATCTCGATCGAACAGTGGTTCGGAAGGCTCGTTAAACTGCATCATTCGTTACTCATTTTGACAATCTTCCAACGATGGTTATGGTGACTACCGTGTGTCGTTACCACTACTACCGCCTATCATATCAAGTAATACAATAAAGAAAAAAATAAAAATAAAAAAAAAAAAGGCAGGAGTGCACTTTAACGGACTTGTAACGTTTTCATTTCGCATAATCTTACGGCGGGCATGAGGCATGTCATTTTAATGCCTCGTTCCTTCGTGCATTTTCGTTTTATCACCTACTCAGATCTATACTTATTATATATCTCAAGACATAAAGTTTATGATCGAAAGTGGTACATTAAACGAAAGTGGGTGTCGTGAGTATAAGAATCTCCGATATTTCCCAATATTTAACGTTATCTTCTTCGAATGATTTTTTCGGTTAACATTTTTCGGTTCCTATTTTTGTTAATTAATTAACCCTTCTTTGCATGATTTTTTCTTTTTTTTTTAAATAAATCAGGGTGATATAATTAATGTGCTCTAAATTAAAGGAAAAATATTGAAAAAAATTCTAGTGGTATTTTTTGACAACTGCGTTTTGTTGTACGCAATAGTCGCTTAAAAAGTTGCCAGCAACAACAAATATACAGTAGAAGGGTTTTAAGTACCTTTTTTTGTTGATTAAATATTATGATTGAAATTTCCATCATCATGCAAAGAAGGGTTAATTAATTATAGCAAACAATGAGAGAGAGATAAATAAAAGAGAGGAGAACAATCTAATGAGATACAAAAACAAAAATGGAAACAAGAAGAAGAAAAAATGGAATTTGACAAACGTTTCAGCGTAGACGTGTTCGGACATTGGCTTAAACTCGTCGATGCGTGACGTTTAAAATACGAGGACAAAAAATTCTTTCAAGTAGACAGGTTTTCAATGTTAATACCGAGCCGAAGTAACGCTAGATTAGAAGAAAACTTTCTCGTCGTGTCTATTAACACGGCGACGTGTACATGTAACGTGTGCGCGAGTCGTTTTTCCTCTGGATTCGTTTGTGCAACAGGAAGATAAAACGAAAAATAAAAAGAGAGAGAGAGAGAGAGAAAAGGGAAGGAAGAAGAAAAAGAAAAAATAAATCAAATTATTTATAATTATGCTATTTAGTTAAAGCATGAAAAAAGGTATTATATAAATCACGTGCATTTCATACAAATACAAATATATTATTCTGTAAAAATAAATAGATAATATATAAATAATAACAAAATATATATTATTATTATTATTATGAAAAATATATATATTTATTATTAAATAAAAAGAGAGAAAATTAAATGACACTATTTCCGAGAGCATTCGAATGCAAATTACGTATTGAAACACGGTAGCCAGAGAGTAATACGTGTCTCAAAGTTGTGTTTATGATATTCCTGAAAGTGCTACTGTATTTCGCGATTATTATAACGATTTAAAATCAATTTCATATCCTTTAACAGATCATTTTTCCTTTATCAATTTTTACAAACCTAAATAAAATAAATAGAATTACTTTTTGAGTGCATTTTGAGAAGAAGTTTGATAGATAAACAAGGATGGATTTGCACGGGGAATAACGGCAGGTGTGTGTTTTTAAAAAATACAAAAAAATAAAATAAAATGAAAGAGAAAGAAAGAGAGGGGACTCGTTCGTACACGCATAACGTAGCTTGCAATGAACAAGCGGCTGATTTAGTCGCATAGATCGAGCTCCGCATACCAAACAACTGTGACCGACTATGAGTGGATCGAGACACCGTTGGGCCTCAAGGCCGTCGGGCTCGTAAAGTCAATTCGTGCCTCTCCCTCTGTGCTTGACCAACCAAACAAGCCTTTATTTTCGACAGAATCTTAAAAGAAAGAAAGAGTCTGTCTGTGTGTTTGTATGTCTATGTGAGTGTCCTCCATAATCATTGCATTTCACCAAGATGCCACGTCGTTTTAATTCCATCATACTAAAAATTCATTATTCGATATGTTAATGATCGATGTTAGTAAACCTCATCCTAATTTTAAGATGTTGATACAATGTTAGAATTAATTACACGTGTAACATCGTTAAATGATATTAATATTTCAGTTTTAAACTGGGAAATATTGTAGATTAGGATGAGAATATTTAGGATGAAATTTGTGTAAGAAATCAAGATGCACATTGGTGTCTGTTTGTGTTTGTGTATACTTAAATGCAACTTTCTTAGATATTCTCTAATTTAATTTCGTTTATACGAATAGAACTTTGGGGATATAAATTTTTGGAAAATTGGGTTTAACGTGGAATGGATAAATAAGTAGGATGAGTTTGGTGTCCTGGCTAGAATCCAGGAGACGTTAGACGCGCCGAATTTTTCTTTGGATCATCGTGTTTACTTCTCGATCATACTAACTGAGATCTTTCTTATATATCTTAACTAACTTCTTCCTTTTGAATTGATGTTACGCGAACACATGTTAAATGATGATGATTCTTCTAACACGTATCAACAAAATAGTCAAAGATCAAAAGATAGAAAAAAAAGCATGATAGAAAAATTATGAACGTTTTAATTGATATATATACAATATATACCGCAGAAACTTTCAGGATTTATTTTTTATTCGAGATTAATCGCAAACGTGTTTTTTTATTCACGTGAAAAGATTTAAACCAAAAAAAACGAAACAATTACAAAAAAAAACTGGTGAAGTTATACTTATTTAGCGTATCAAAACGAACATAACCTCCAAAATAATTTCAATTTTCCCGCGCATCGTAATAAATATCTCGACAACTTCGTGGTGTTGAATTTTTCGGTCGCATCTAACTTCACTACTTTCCAAAATGCGCGCCAAAAGAAATTTAACCTCAAAAATGTCTTCATAATCGTCTGTGTCCATCGAATAAACATATATATATGTGTGTATACTTAAATATACGTATAGGAATTATTATTTGAACGATAAATAAAATTAAAAACTGGATAAATCGGTTGCTCGTGATAAAATCATGCAAGTATACATCAAGTATGTATATATCTATGATTCTACGAAAGTTATCTGATCGTGAACGTTGTTGGGCCGTATAAGTCGACGAATAGCAACACAAAACAACACAACAGAACAGAACAACGATTAAAACAAGTAACATGTAGACGCACAAAACCGCGTGGTGGGTGGGTGTGCGCGAAATGAAAGAGGAAAAAAAAACGAACGAACGAGATGACAGAAAATCTGATAAAGTGTGTGTGTGTGTGTTGGTAGTTGCCGAAGGTGAATCGTGCGAAAATAATTAACCCGATGGTTCGTACTAATCGGTGTTTTCGAATCATTGTTTGGTGGCCACGACAACTCGATCGAGATGATAAAACCGGGGTGAAGAGGAGGAGGGGGAAGCCAGTTTGTTTGTTTGTTTCTTTTTTTACTGAAAAAAGAACCATTGCCGGTTGTTTAAAAATCATGTTCATTCATTTCTACGCGTAAGGATTCGTTTGCGGATTACTGGAGACTCCAATTCCGTGTCTTCGAAGGTCTCCCTCCCCCCCCCCTCCAACAGCTTCGGCCTTCGAGAAACGGGCTTCGATCGATCGTGTTTCTCTATCATCGTACGAAATATCAAAAGCATTCCAACGTTTCTATCTCTCTTTTTCTCTCGACGTATTTGCTCTGATCCAATGAACAAGAAAACAGAAAAAAAACAACTCAAGGATTGCCCCCGAGTGTCATGAAATTTGTGTGTTTAGGATTGAAATCAAGGTAATGTTAAAATTCGAAAATTCATGCAATTAAGTGATTGCGAATATTATAGATAGACAAACAAATTGCATTTAATTTAATTTTTTTATAACAAAGATCTCAGAAATTAAATCAACGTGAAATTGTATCATAATTGTTATGTAATACTCCTACTACAATTAGTACTTAAACAAAGTTATATGTTTTAACGAAACATTTTGAATTTTCCTTCCTATTTAAAATACACAATCATTTAAATACCAATCGAGTAAATAATTTTTAAGAAATAATAATAAATTAGACTTGTATAAAATAAATCATGCAAGTTTGCAAAGTTAAACAAAATCGTATAAGCATAATATATATTTAGGATTGAAATGAAGCTAATGACGAAATTCAAAGTGATTGCAAATATTATCGATAGACAAACAAATCATATTTAATTTAATTTTTTCATAACAAAGATCTCAGAAATTAAATGAACATGAAATTGTATCATAATTATTATCTAATACTCCTAATATAATTAGTACCAAAACAAAGTTATATGTTTCAACAAAAATTTAGAATTTTCGGAAAGTTAAGAAAAAAAAAAAAATCATATAAGTATAATAAAAGAAAAGAAGGTAGTAGGAGAGAGATAGTAGTCAGTTGTTTCGGATTCCACCTGTTAAAAAGGAACGCTCGATATATCCGTAGGAGTTATCCCCTTTAAACGGCGGCCTTGTCCGCCCCCGTCTAACGCACACACAACGAACCCACACCAAGAACACCAGCTCCGACGCTTTTAACACACACACCCTCCCTCCCTCCCACCCTTAACGTGTTCTGGGTCGTCAACATACATCCAGTCGGTCGAGTTCACCCCGCTTACCCCCTGAACACAGCCCAACCCCCCCTGTCCCTCCTTTGATATCTACCTGGGTGCCTACGCGCGCGATTCACCCCCGTTCCGCACCCCCACCTGTCTTCCCCTGAACAATGACGTCATACTGCGACGTCGTAGATGACGTCACCGTTGTGCCGCAGTTCCGTTCATCGATCACGCGTGCACCCAGCACCAACACCACCCCCTTCCTTGCCACCCTTCTTCACTCTTCCCACCCTACCGATCGGAAATTTCAGGGCCGGATAAATGGGCACCCTCTTCTTCTATTTCTTTTTCTTCTTTGTTCGATTATTCAATTCCATCCCAATTCGCACGTGCAGAAAACACACTTGCTGCCCACGCGACCATTTATCTCAACGTTGTGTGTGTGTGTGTTTTTTTTTTTAATGCTTGCCTCTCCCCACTTTCTCCACCCTTCATCCCCTCCCTCCCATCAGGTAATAGAGAGAAAGAGAATTTTTTCAATGAAACGCGCGGTAAGACAGAAAGACGCCTACGTGTTTTCTACATCCTGACAAGGGTCGCATACCATGCGGAAAAATCGTTCAAAAGCTTTATATCTTGTCCCCCCTCCTACCCCATAGGATAACGCGTGGGATTAGGAAAAACTAAAAGAAAATTCTTCCTTCCTCTGTGTTATTTTATTTAATCCTTCGAGCGTGTAAGAACGGATAAAAATGTTGCTTGGTTGCATCGTTTCGTGTCGTTTAATGTTCTGTTGTGTTGTGTCGTGTTGTGTTATGTCGTTTGCGTAGCTAAGTGCCGACACCTTTGCTTGACTTGCTTGCTGAAATTGTTCGTTCGACCGAACGAAAATGATGTTAATGAGAATAATAGAGACGTCGCTCTCTCAATTTTTTTTCTTTTCACTTTTTTAATCCTATTTTTTTCTACTTCTTTTTTTCTCGATGCTTTGAATTCTTTACAGAAATTAATACTCTCCTTTCTTATCCAAGGGAGTGGGGGAGGGCTGAGGGTACGTATCGTTTTAACGAGTAATTTATTCTTTCGATTTTACTACGATGCTTAAAAGATTTACTGAGAAATTGTGTAAGATTAAAAATCACTCATCGTGAATTTTATAAACGCCAAACATTTTTTTTTACGTACTATGCAATTCCACAAAGTTCGTGCATATTTTTAAGTTAGTTGTAATACTTTTTTCTTATCAGAGGTGTTGAAATCTTGATAATGGATGGAAAATCATTCGAAAATTTATCAGATCGGTAAAAAGATTGAAATCTTTGTTAGAATTCTCTCATACCGAAATTAGTAAGATAAGATGATATTTCAAATGTAACATGATTGAATAATAATCGTCTATGGTAACACGTGACAATGCAATCCAATTCATCGTATTCATTCATCAAACTTTTTTTGTAATTACCCGAATATAAAATTTCCCCCCCCCCAAAAACAAATGCAAACGGTTTATTATCGGCTGAAAAAAATCGAAAAGAAGAAAAAGCCTTTTTACGAGTTCTAACAGATTACTGTGTTGAATCAATACGGAATGGCCTACGTACGTAGTTTGATATGTTATAGTTACTACAATAAAACCACCTCACTCTCCCCCTTCCCTTCTCCCTTCACTGGTTGCCAGCGTAAAATTAATTTCCGTATGTTAGAACCTGGCGCGAAAAAGATTTTTAAATGTTTCATCCCCTTTCCCAATCCCCTCAGCCATCCAGCCACCTCCTCAGCCCTCCAACCACTTCCTCAGGCCCTCACCCACCTCCTCAGCCACCCAGCCACTTCCTCAGCCCCCCAACCACCTCCTCAGGCCCCCAGCCAACCCCCTAGCCACCCAGCCACCTCCTCAGCCATCCAATCACCTCCTCAGGCCCCCAGCCACTTCCTTAGGCCCCCAGTCACCTCCTCAGTCCCCCAACCACCTTCTCAGTCCCCCAACCACCTCCTCAAGCCCCCAGCCACCCCCACAGCCACCTCCCCAGCCACCCAGCCACCTCTTCAGCCCCCCAACCACCTCCTCAGGCCCCCAGCCACCTACTCAACCACCCAGCCACCCCCCTTCTAGTCGAAAAGGGGACTAGCAAACGTTTGAATTTTGTTGCTTCTTTCTTTCGTCATTCTGACGAGTTGCATAACGTGCATTTCCTTGCCGGTCATTCACCAATACGTTTTGCTGTTTCTCTTTCGTCACTTTGGGTTACGAGTCGGTGCAAAAAACTTGAGGAACAGGCACGCGCACAATGCATCCTACGAGCCACGCGAATCTCTCTCTCTCTCTCTTTCTCATTCTCTCTTATTCTCTCTCTTTCATTCTCTTTCTTTCTCATCGCTTTTAGCTCGGCCGATTGCGTTTATGTGTACCACGATATCGCTCGAAATAACTTAATCCTTAGTGATTTCGTAGTAAAATGTAATTAACGGGCTATTGCTAAACATTAATCATGAAATAAAAGGACTAATTTAATAATAAAGGAATAAATTAACATCGGAAATGAATTTATTTTTAATGTGATGTATGAGCTGTTTATTTTCAAAGTGACATAAGTCACTTTTTTTTTTATTGAAAATGAAAAGATACCGTTAAGTTGTAATTAGTGTTGCCATTAATTCGGTTTTTTTGGAAAAGTGACTTATGCCACTCTCAAAATAAACTGCTCATATATATAAACGTAAAATATTATTGATTTTTCTTCTATCGTAAATTGTGAAAAATAATTTCACAGTTGGCAGTGGTCATTCATAAAATATATATCGAAACTATTAGCGTATTTATGTTTTTAGGTTGAAACACGCGCGTAATTGAATCGTCATGTAATTTTTCTTTTTACCGTTGACACGTGTCACGAAAATTTGATCTTTTATTCTTATTCTTTCTTTCTTTCTTTCTTATATCTGTCTCTGTCTCTTTTTTTACTTTTTACAACGTCTTCTTCCTGCGTGCCCGTTAAATTTAGACCAGTGCCACGCAGACTATTACGCGAGCGAGAGTTGTTAGCAGTAACGTAACTTTATCGTCTTCTCTCTCTCTCTCTCTCTCTCTCTCTTTTTCTCTCTTTTTCTCTCTCTCTGTCTCTCTTTCTCTCTTCCGTTTTATGGCTCGTTCCTATTCTCGACTTACGAAAGTCAACGGCGTAACGGCACTTCCGCAAAATAGAGTTGAAACGAAAATGTGGTGGAAGAGAAGCAGGAGGTGGTGAAGGAGGTGAAGGAGGAGGAGGAGGAGGAGGAGAGGGGAGGGGGGAGGAGGAGGAATGGTAATGTCGAAACTGAAATTGCAAGCGCCGGGATAGTTTCGTTCAAGGTCGACCCAGTCAGACTGCAAAATTCCTTTCAACGTAGTATAACATCATTATCTTTTACATTTGTCGCAAACAAGATTGTTTGATCATATATTATTTGATTGTATATGAAGATTTAATCTTCTTTTTACTTATCGAATAAAATAAAATTTTGTTGATCTTGACTTATAACAACCGGATGAGTACAGTAGCAGACGACTAAACCGCACAAATAAACATTGTAGACTTAAAAAAGAAAGAGAGAGAGAAAAAGATTTCGCAAGTTGCATTACCACACTCACGGAAGCTGCGTGGTACAGTGAAACGTATAGTTAAACATATTATCAAAGTCAAAAATTAGGGAAAAGCATAAAATATTAAAAAGAATTGAATGAGAAAATTCTGAAAAAATTAATAACAATTGACAAATTTTATTTGCTATACTTAAAAGAAAAAGAATAATTCTGATGTATAAATAAAATTATAACAATATAACAAACAATATACACAAACGTGAGAAATTCTTAAAAGGGAAAGAAAAAATTAATTACAATTCCAAAATTTATTTACTATACCTAAAAGAAACAGAATAATTGTGATGTATGAATATAAAATTCTATTATGTATAAAGTCACAAACACACATATACACAAACGTGAAAAATTCTTAAAAGGGAAAGAAAAAATTAATTACAATTCCAAAATTTATTTGCTATACCTAAAAGAAAAAGAATAATTGTGATGTATGAATACAATTCTATTACATTTAAATAAAGTCACACACACAAATAAATACACACAAACGTGAGAAGAAATTACGTAGAATAAGAGAACTAGGATAGAAAAAGAATGAATAAAGCCAATAACGAAAGCACCGAAGTGGAAGAAAAAGAAAAAAAAAATAAGAAGAAGAAGGAAGAAACGTGAACACCATCATCACCGATACCAACGACGACGACAACGACAACGACGCCGACGCCGACGCCGATGCCGACGCCGCCGACGACGACGACGACAGTGCATGACGCCGAAAATAGCGTCGTCCTTGGCGGCACGCGTGACGTCATAATGCCGTCCGTCGTTCGGTCGATGACGGACGGGGGCGGAGTTGTGACGTCAACGTTAATATCTTCCTAGGGTGGTGGTAAACCGACGCCACTTCCACCACCACCACCAACGCACCGAGTTTGCGCTCGATCCAACCTTCCTACCCTTCTTACCCTTCCTACCCTTCCTTCACTTCCTTTTCTTTCTGTGTCTCTGTCTCTCTTTCACTCTCTTTGTAGACTTTGACTTTGAATGAAACACCGAAGCGAAACGGATCCTTTCTATTTCCCCCCTTTTCTTTTTTTTTTTTTCTTTTTTTTTTTTATATATTTTCCTTCTATTGACGCCATTATTTTTCCCTTTATCTATCTATCTCTTTCTTTCTTTTACTTTTCTTTGCCCTTTTAGGTTTCTAAGAGAATATTTATCAATTTTATTAACATTATGTTTTTATATGGTGTATCTTATATACTTGGAATATTAATATGTTATACTATTCCTATTATTATGTTTTATATTTTTTCTTATACTTATTATTAAAGATCATTTTTCAATTCTATTAACATTATGTGTATATGGTGTATAATACACTTGAAACTACAAATATTATACTTTCCTGTTATTATATTTTATATTTTTTTAATAATTTTTCCATAATTATTATTAAAGATAATTTTTCAATTCTAGCAACACAATGTATGGTGCATAATATACTTGAAACTAAAGATATGATACTTTCCTATTACTATATTTTATATTTTTCTTAATTTTTCGATTCTATCAACATGTATATTGTATAACACACTTGAAACTAAAACTATGATACTTTCCTATTACTATATTTTATATTTTTCTTATAGGGATAATTTTTCAATTCTATAAACACGATGTATGTTGTATAACACACTTGAAACTAAAACTATGATACTTTCCTATTAACCAACACAATGTATGGTGCATAATATACTTGAAACTAAAAATATGATATATATTTGATATTTTTCTGATACTTCTTTCACAATTATTATTAAAGATAATTTTGTTCAATGAGAGAAAGAGAGAGAGAGAGAGATCATTCACCGTTGATTGAGGGGGATGAGTTTAGATCGATAACGGGAAAGGCAGCAACTAAACTAATTACGTCCTCTCTGAATCGACACTTTCGTCAAAACTCGCATCTCGGAATACGTTTTTCGCGGTTAAATCTATTTCAGGTAAAACAAGGCCGTGCGTCATTCGAGAGTCGCGTTACACATTTTTATCTACTTCGAACGAATAAATCGTAAGTTTAGCGCAACTAAGAATGATATACAAAAGAAATTGTACAACTTAACAGTCACTCAATTGCATTACTTGCATTTCAATTTTCAATCTACAATTATTATTATTATTATTCTCTTACGAAAGTGTAAGCTAATTAAATTTCGTTCGTTGACACACATTCGTCTAGTTGGAAAAATAAAATAAAAAAATAACATTATACTATTGGTTAATAATTAAAACAAGATTTTTTGTTTCTACAACAATATTATTTGTATTCGTATCAAATGATTCCCTGATAAATCGTACCACCTTATATTATTTGTTAAATCGCGAGTTTTAATATACGATGAGTTAAAAATAATAATCGGACGTTGGCTATTGATCGCATCTTGGGAATGCGACGAGGGTTAAGTTAAACGTGCAAAACGATGGAAACAGGAGTTTTTAATGGCATTGTGCTAGTGACACCTTCTCGTTCGTCTACCGACCCTTTCACTTTGATACCACGCAAGAACCGAGTGTGCGCAGCTGATGATGGATACCGGTACACGTATAAAGTTTTTCATTTTTAAGCAGTACAAGGTGCGACCTTTTCATTAAGTAATTACCATAATATAACGGCACGTGCTAGCAGCCAGTCTTTCTTGATTTTTTTTTCTTCACACAGTGAATTAATTATTATTCGATATCACATAAACCATATCTCATAGATTATAATAATCTTTCTGTTGATGGTAATTGTTAAATGTATATCAAATAATTCAGTTTGTTTGTTGTTACGAATTAAATCGATAAAAATTTCATCGAAAGTAGTCACGATATTAAATAAAAAAAATATTCTTCCTTCTCGTAAATCGTAAGGAAATACAATGTCAGGTGATAGAACACTAATACACCTGTTTTTCATATTTTATGAACGAATCTTTTCTACGATAACAGAATTTATGTAATATCAATCAATTTTCTTTCTCATTCTTTCTATTTATTTTTCACTTACGTTACATCATATTTCGTTTCTCTTTCTTTCATTTATCAAAACGTGGGGATCGCGTGTTAATCCGAAAAGAAGGATTCCGGTATCCGTTAACCGCAGAAACCGCAAGGTTCATCGAGAAGTCGTAGTTGCTATCGGCAAGTTTCATGAACAAAGTCTCGGAACATTTTGCGGTCGGAAGAATTTCATTGATGGTAACGAATGAATGATGTTCTTCGTCTAGTCTCACCATGAATTTTACCGCGTTATGTCTCTCGCGATTATTATAATACAAAGAGAAAGAAAACAAAAACAATAAAAAGGAAAGAATAAAGTAAAACAACAAAACAACAAATAATAAAAATATATATATGTAAAGAATATTTTAGAATGCATTTTATAATAAATAAATAAATAAATAAAATGTAGAATAAATTACTATAAGTTAGATAGACAATTCTATAATAAATTTAGAACAGAATTGAAATTTTTTACCGTGTTATATGTCTCGCGATTATTATAATACAAAGAGAGAGAAAACAAAACAATAAAAAGGAAAGAATAAAGTAAAACAACAAAACAATAAATAATAAAAGTATTATAGACAAAAATATATATAAAGAATATTTTAGAATGCATTTTATAATAAATAAATAAATAAATAAAATGTAGAATAAATTACTATAAGTTAGATAGACAATTCTATAATAAATTAGAAACAGAATTAATTGTATTGATGAAAAGATTTATGTATTGAGATGAAAGTGATTAACTGATTGGTATATTCAGTTGATGCATTTATGATAGGCATACGAACTATGATTATATAATACACACACACATAAATAAACCTATGTATATGCAAAAAGACGATCTTTTCCATGATAAAATCAATATAGGAACGGATAACCGGGTGGGTTTATTATCGGAATGACGAAATAGCTTATCGGACGTCGTAACCGAGTAACTACGTCGAAAGTATCTCGAATAGGATTGGATGATTCATGCTTCAGATTGACATTCTGACGTTTTAGACCGATCTGTTATCTTCCATGGATTTCTTTTTTTTTTGTATCCCATACGAAAAAAAACAACGTTGTTGTTGGTTTACAATCGATGTTTAAACTTTGAACAAAGTTTCACGCACGAAATCCTAATAAATATTGTCTCTTACACGTTAATATATTATAACAATGTGAGTGAAAAAAAAATAGATAAAATAGTTTGGGTGAAAAGTATACTAACATACACGCGATCTCTCGTTCATTCTCGATCGATCTCTCGACAGTTCTTCCTATAATACCTCGAAAAACTTTCTCCTATTCTCTTTTTTGTGACCTAGCCAAGCAGCCATGGATCGCTTGCCTCGTACGTATATTTAGTTTGCCCAGCAAAACAATGCAATTGGCCTCTAGGAAGACCGGTGATTCGTTTCGTTTAATTCTTTTCGGTGCCACGTTAATGATCATTTATTCTAACGTTATTCGACATTTTTTTTTAATTATTTTCTATACTTTTATCTCTTTGTGATACAGGATTTCGGATTATAAAATAGCCCTGTTGCATAAATATTTTATTCTGTTT
>NW_014569803.1:84803-100614 GCF_001313835.1 Polistes canadensis
AAGATGTATACACATATAATATATTATTAATATCTTAATAATATCTGAAAAAATATATAAATAAAATAAAAAAAAAAATAGAAATAGGAAAGCAATATATCTTTCAAGAATAATAAAGATAATTGACAGTACGAGAAATAGATGATATATAATTATTTAACGATCCGTTGTGTTCATTGGCATCCAAGAGAAAGGACAGCCACCACCAGTTTGTAAAACTCTTCCTTATGGCATACACATATGCATAGACATCTAATAAAGATATTTAATTTATGTATACATAGAGAGACCGGTGTCTGCTTATGGAGTTAGCCTTGACAAGTCAAGGGACACGAAGGATTCGTCGAGTAACTGCATCGTTTATAATACCGATTCAAACAAACACTCACTCACTCACTCACTCAGTAACTCACTCCCGGATGCAGAATGATCTTCTGATCAAGAACACATTACATTACGTACGGTAAATCCGTCCTGTTAACCTTCGATATGACGAATGGAAATATCTTTGTCGAAAAATATCAATCAACATTGTTTCAAACAATCAAATAATAATATTTAATCGATTCAAAACAATTGTGTATATTAATTACAACACGAGTTGATTCGAAATTCAGTCTATTAATAAAAAAAAAGTAGTCGAGTGCAATATAAAATCAGACGAAAGTTTGCTTAAAGGATGCGTCGTGTTAAATACAATACAATGTGTCCGATTTTAATCGATTTGAACTACTTACACGACACCTATCCACACATTGATCAGATTTAAACAAAATACAAATGAATTATACCAAAAAAAAAAAAACAGAATGAAGAAAGAATGTATTACAAATGAAGTATACCAAAAAGAAAAAAAAAAACACAGAATGAAGTAAGATTTGTATTTGTTCGACGCATAAAACATGAACTATAGATATGCTTGCACGTTAGACGGGACAATGGAAGAAACAATGATCTCTCGTAGAAGAATGATCTCTCTCGAAAGCATGTTGAAGTAATTAATCCGCAGGTAGTATTATATACACGAGGTCGAAATGAACTCAGTAAACCTTTCTCTCTCTCTTTCTTTCTTTCTGAGATCAAGATAATCATAATATCTTAGCAACTCGTCCAACCCACGCGATTGGAATACAAGAAAAATAATCAAATCAAATAAAATACAAAAAATAAATAAAGTAAGATATGGCAGCAACAGTGTTTAGTTAACGGTATCAGAGTAAAACTAAGATGAAGGAGAGTGCATTTAATCCCCGGAAGTCATAAGTGCATTGATTTACCATTGTCACGGCCGTTACTCTCTCGTCAGGTAAAAAAATGGACAATCAAGGTGTTCGGTTCTTGATTTAACTTAGGAGGGAGGTGATCGGGGTGGATTTGCAGAACAATAATGCGGCAGAACCGGTGACCGCACCTGCAATTCACAGTTTAAATAGTTATATTTGTTATTTGTATTCTCTTCTTTCCCTACGGGTTTATCTGTCTCGTGCAGGCCAAGTATGTACGCGGAAAAGAAACGTCGCAAGCTCGGCCAACTGCCAGACTATATTTACCTTAACGTGCCGGTTACACCTGTAAAGACTTTAACTATCAAACGTATTTGTCGTCTTGTTCTGATAGATTGATAGATTGATACAATTATAAAAGAATTATTTTCATTTTGTGATATTACAGATGACACCTAAACTATGACCGATGGATTTTTATGCAATTTTTCCCTTAGATCCCGCCCCGTCCCCCCTGTTACCCCATTTATAAATCAGATTCACTTTCGTATACGTTCATTCGCACTACACGTGACCAATTTGTATAATCGAATAAATATTGTATCAGAATATTATAATAAACGTACGATTATAATTATTGTGATTAATTGAAATTATTGAATATGTCATATGATTGTAAAGTTTCTAATGAATTATATATATGAGAAAGCATATAATATAATTTTATACAGAAACTTTTTGAAAATTGTAAACACTTGCAAAAGAAGTGTGATATGTATTTTGTTTATAATAATCCATTTTATTTTCGTTATAATAATACATTTTATTAAACTACACGTCACGTTATTTGCCAATAAAAATATAAATTCGCGTAATTCATCTAAAAAAATAAATCTCAATTGGAAAAGAAAATTTAGGTGTTTGTCTTTTTTTTTTTTTTCAAAAACCATAAACTTAATCGTACAACATTACACTCGTGATCACGTTTATTCATTCGCGAATGAAAGAAACATTTCTGTAATAATTAAGAAAAGCATAAAAGAGAATGCATCATAAATAAAAATAAAATTCTAGAAAAGCTCGAAGAAAACGAAAGATTATTTTTTCTTCGTAAGAGATTAATTTATCCTTGAAATTCGATCGTCCGATCCTTCGTTTCTTCGTTGGAGGACGATCGACAATATAATTTGCGATTACCATTACCATCATAACCAACAACCATCACCACCACCATCACCATAAGCGTAACCACCTGCGGCAACCATCATCAGCGATCATAGACAATTGTTTTTCATTATACTTTTCTACATTTTTTTTTTTATGTATTCTTTTATACAACAATCAAGAAGCTCGCATATCAAAATGTCTGACGTCACTTAATTCGCGGGGTGGTTTTTTTTTTGTTTTTTTTTCTGAAGAACTTACACTTGTTCCAATGATCATGACGTTGTTGATGCGCGTGATGATGCTGCTCGAGGTTCCTATGGTGGTCATGATTGTTGTTGGTGTCGGCAGCTATGGTGACCTGATGTTGTTGATGATGGTAAGGTAAACTCGTTGGCAAATGAATGGTCGTGGTGGTTGTGGTGGTGGTCGTCGTCGTCGATCTTTCACATTGCTGTTGCTGCTGTTGTTGCTGATGTTGCTGATGTTGCTGATGCTGATGATGTTCATTGTTTTCGATACGATCGTGATCGACGACGACGACAACGTGGTGTTGTCGACCAATAGGTGCAAGACGTTGCTGAATTGTTGCTGCCGGACCCCCACCTGCCGTTCCTTCGGTCCCCGTATCCTCGGTTATGGTACGCATCTCCCATAAAATAATACGATCTTTTCTTTTTTCATTCACCGATATCTAATTCACCGTTCAAATTCACCACCGTTTTCACCGTAATAAATAACAACATTTGGGATAATTTTATTGTTGTGACAGTTTGCTTACTATTACAACAACAACAAGAACAGCAACAATAACAACAGGAGGCACGAGTCTCATCTCCACTAAACGCGCACGTTTAAATGCGCGTGACGTTAATACCACGTGCGTTACCCTGTTCGATTATTATTACGAAATAACCAACACACCGCACGAACCTGAACCGTGTCAAGAACAAAATCTAACTAACGATAAAATGTTACTATGATTTAACGAGGACAACAAATTTTCACGTAATTTCGTTTTTTGAACAAAAATTTCCACAGCCAACTCCACCACTACCCACCCCCCTTTTCAAAATTCGAGAAAGTAAATTGAAAGAAAAGTTTGTGCCTAAATGTTTGTATAACTCGTAAACGCGTTATTATTATTATCAATTAGTATTTTTCTTTATGAAAATTGTACTATTTGATGTCATCACTTTAATGCAAACATTTGTGTGGTAGTCATTCACGTGAAGTGAGGAAAGTATATGGATGATGATGATGATGATGATTGTTAAAAAATGTTGTATACGCTTAAACAAATGTTATTTTAACTAAATATTTGTCTATCTATCATTTTCTATCTCTTTAAAGATGATTTACTATATAGATGAAAACAACGCGTGCCAAAGGAAACACACTTGACAGTGGGAAACACACGGATAACGTAAAATGCACGCACGCACGCACGCACACGATGATACCATTGAAAACGCGCTTAACATAAAAACACAAATAGTAAAATCCTGTCTCTCTCTTTCTTTCTTTCTTTCGTTAAGAGTATGTAAGGAAGATTTTTCATTTGGAATCAAGGGGTGTGTCAATGGGAAGGTATGTGGATGTGTGAAAATGATGATGATGATGATGATGATGATGATGATGCTCTGTTAACTACCACCGACCTGCGTGCGTCGTCGTAGCGCAAGATGAATCCTTCCAGACGATGTCGTTGGAGGTCAGCGTTCCACCGAGGAACCCGAAGATCTCGGACCTGGGCACTCGCATGCAGCCACCCTTTGAATTTTTTTACTTTTCCTTTTATCGTTCCTCTCTCACAATTGACAACATTTTGTCACGTTAAGTTTTATATATTTATTAATTATCCCTTATTTTTCTTTTAGATTTTTCCTTCTTATTCTTCTTCCTCCTCTTTCTTGTCTATTTAATTTTCTTCTTCTTATTCTTCTTCTTTGTTTTTTATCGATTTACTTGACAAGAACAAGATTAAACGTTTACCCGTGATTTCGAGTTACACGATCGATATCCACCATCTAATGAATCAATTCAAAATCACGCTGTTGTATTACGTGTATTTCCAAAAATTGTAAACGAAAGTTCACGTTAATTATATAATTAATCTATACGAATGTGTGTCAGAGAGAGAGAGAGAGAGAGAAAGAGAGATAGAATAAAACAAACAAAAAAATGTTAAATCATAAATATAAACGATCTTCGCGAAAATATATCTGATATCGTATACGAAGCGAAAAAGAAACAGTAGCAGTAGCAGCAGTAGTAGCAGTAGCAACAGCAAATGAGAAGAGACACCCACCGGTGCACGATTTTCAATAGAGTAAGAAGAATAAAGAAACAATGGTTTTAAAGGTACACTCGCACAGCTGGCCGGCAGGCGCGTAACTGAGTCCGGATCGCGCGCGTTCCTCCGATATATTAAAAGCGTAGCCGCGTGTAGAACGATGGCGGTGACGGTAGCAGAGTAGGTGGTGGTGGTGGTTGGTGGTGGTGGTGACGGTGGTGGTGGTGACGGTGGTGGTGGTGGTGGTGGTCTGTTGTATGCTTTAGCCGATATTACTGTGAGAATATGATGATAGTAGTGGTAAAGACAAGAACGTAAAAGTGGTAGTGACGAGGGTGAAGGTGGTGATGGTGGTGATGGTGGGGTTCTTGGAGAACGGCGCTAACGGTGACGTCACTGTTCTATCTTGGACGTCATAACCCGGGGCACACGCGGCCAACGGATCGATGGACCTGGCCTGGCAAGCAAGATTCCTCATTGGCCCACGCGAACGATGATGCCGTTACGGTGACGTCAGCAGGCCACCCACCACCCGCAACCCCTTCGTCCCGTTTGCGACCTAGTGCCGGCACGCGGCCCACCGACCGACTGAAACAGAGAGAGAGAGAGAGAGAGAGAGAGACGGTCCTCTTTCCTCTTTCTCACTCTTTCCCTCTCTCTTGTTCCAACTCCTCCGCTTGCTTTGAGAATATTCTGGTCCTCTTCGACGTCCACTGGCGCGGGCATTTTCTTACCGACCACACCACGGCTTTTGAATTATCGATGAAGCGATTATAAAGAGAGGAGGCTATCGAAAACCGCGCTTTTCCTTTCCTCCTCCTCTCCTCACCTCACCTATGATTTTTTTTCTCTCACCCAGCGAACTCTCCCAGCACGTGATACACGACTATCGACCCTTAAGACGATTCATAATAAGCCATGAACCTTTTCTATCTTTTTCTATCATTTACAATTATCCTAATTTCATATGATCATTTTCGAAGGATATATACACGAATGGGATAGGAAAAACAAATTGTTAAGAAGAAATTTGTTGGGTAATAATAAATGTCTCAATTGGAATATGAAATATTAATCCTGATTCTTTTGTTGTTTTGTTTTTTTGTTTATTCGGAACAACGACGATATTATTAACGCTTCCTCAAGCAACGTAACGTCGATCGATCTTCCCTGTTATGCTAAAACTTGTATTATAGTAATAGCAATAGTAGTAGTAGTGGATTTATGCTAGCCGCATCGGATGATGGCGTTCGCAAAAACCGGAAACTGTCGTTTGCGCGTGGGTAGCAAGCCCCAGTGTTCTGTGATAAAATCAAAGGAAAATACATAAAGAAAAATGAGAGGAATAAAAAAGAAAGAGAGAGAGAGAGAAAAAAAACAGACTCTTTCCGAGCAAATTGCGGGGGTGTTGTTCATACCACTACCACCACCACCACCGGTGCAACCTTCTTCATTCATGCATCGGCCGACTTAAAAGCAATGCCGCGGGCCAACCCCCGTTCCTCGTAAACACGATCTATGGGTACCAAAGCGGAGGCGTAAGCAACCGTTCGACACGTTGCCCTAGTTCGAAGATCTTCAGGAAGATGAAAAGAGAAAGAGATATTTGATTATGTCTGCAACGTTACCTGATAGTATTCAAACAGCTACGTAAACATCCAATTAAAACTAATAACGTTAAATAAAATATAATCAAAAAATAAAAGGGGGTAAATAATACTTCGTAATGTGCATTACGAATGAATAATCCAATTACAAAAAAGAAACTATATATGAAAAGATCAAATGAAATAATAAAATAAAACAACAGAGAGATCTCTGTGATACTGAGATTCATCAGCGTGTAGGAGAGAAGGCCAAAGCAAATCTTTTTCTTTCTCTACTTCTCTTTTTTATTTTTATTATTTTTCTTTCCTCGCTTTTTCTACTCCGTGGTTTTTACATCTTCCGGTATAAAACTACGAAGATAGTAATAAGAGAAGAAACGGAGGTCGAGTTCTAGCCATCGGTTCTTTCCCCTTCCAACCTCGAAACAGGTCTCCCGGCAGACGTTGTGCAAATGCGGTCCGGTTGCTGAGGCAGAAGAAGAGTTCGACGCCGATTAAAAAGTGGTTTGCCTCGGGTCGTTCCACTGACACAGTAGGGAAACGAAAGAGAAGGGGAAGAAACTAAAGAGACCTACGAGAAAGAGAGAGAAAGAGAAAGAAACCCTAAGGTGAATTTGTGCGTGAGTAGGAAATATTATGAGAGATAAAAGATTATGGGGATAAACAACAAAATATCATTTTCATTTGGAAACTTCTTTTTTCTTTCAGTTTCTCAACACTTACCACACATTTTTTTCTTCCCCCCACCCCCCCGCCTCCCGATTTGACGACATTCTCATTCGCGTTTGTTCCGATTAGAAAATTCTTTCAAGGGTCAACGGGAAGTTGATATATATATATGTAATACATATACGATCAGTTTTATAATACGCTTTGCTAATCGATAGGTGATACTGGTTATGAATATAGTCAGGATGAACTTCTAACGACGAAAGGACGTGAACATACTTATTACTGTCGGGTTAAATACCATCACGGTAAATTAAGTAATCGATAGAAGGAAAAATGTACTTTTAAAGATGAGCGTAGTTAACTACCGTAAATCTGGAATGATCAATCATTGGCCTTTCGTTGATACGCCAGCCATGAAATCATGGGAGCATGATTGAATCGTACGACGGAGAACGATGTGTCGACGATTTTTTTTTTAAAGTGAACGCATACTACGTTTAATTTTAATACTTTTCAAATTATATATTATATTTATGTTGTCGCGTTTGAGTACAACAAAATTATGAGAATAAATTTTGACAATGCACTGCACGCGTTTGCACAGCGACACGAAATTAAATGGGATGAAGTTAGTCTCGGGTATTTACGATGCGCGCGCATCGGTATGAAATTAACAGTGTGAAGTTAGTCGCGTTTGAGTAGAAAAAAATTATGATAGTAAATTTTGACAATGCACTGCACGCGTTTGCACAGCGATGCTCAAATTAAATGGGATGAAGTTAGTCTCGGGTATTTATGATGCGCGCGCATCGGTATGAAATTAACAGTGTGAAGTTAGTCGCGTTTTAGTAGCAGCTTGGTTTGATTGAGTTCCTGAACATGAAATTAAATTTAAAAACGGTGCATCAGTCGCATTGAATCAATAACAAAATCAAAAACAATAATTGACACTGTATTTTCAAGATGTTATTCTATAAATTACAAAGTTTTATAGAAAATTAAATGTTGGTAATGGATTAAATGATATCCGAAGAGGTGACATTTTGAATTGTATTAATTCCTTATACATTTCTGTTAAAGTTGCACAACAAATTATTGAATTATGTTGCAAAAATATTCAATTTTAAACACACCCATGTTTTTTTTCTAAAATATATTATATACGCATCGTCGTTATTGTTTTGATGAACAAAATATCGCACGTGACACGAAAATAACGAAGACGGGTTAATTCACCGTTACTTCTCATGGTCAAAGATGATAAAGCTGCAGTTAATAAAGTTAATACAATCGATCGAGTTATCAAGGGCATTACGAGACGATTCGAAAGTAGATTCTTTTTAGAAAATCATCGAAAATAATCGAAACAAGTGGTGGAGGTAAAATAATAGGAAGACCGATATTGGTGAATATCCAAGCAGTTTGTTTATTCGTACGTTTATTCGTTTCAGAAGAGACACTCCAATCGATTTGTTGGAGGACGCCTTCGACGATATCTCGCGACGAGTTTTTGAAGGTGAACACGCGCCTGTGATCATAAATTTCAATCGTCACCTCCTTCCCTTCCCTTCCCTTCCCTCGTAAAAGAAACAAAAAATATCTTCGAGAACGCGAGATAGTGATCTTCGTTAAAAATACGAAATAGAAATCTAGAATGGGGAATGAATAAATGAAAATTGAACCTGAATTCTAAATAAAAAAATAACACGGGTGTGTGCATGTACTTATATATGCACGTAAGAAATTATACTTCTTTCTTGGCGTATGTATTCTAACAAAACAAAAGAAGAACAATGCACTAAGTTCTGGTTATTACGCGACTAACTTCATGCTGTTAATTTCATATCGTTGTGCGCGCGCATCCTAAGTACCCGAGACTAACTTCATCCTGTTTAAATTCGTATCGCTGTATAAAAATTCATTCTCATTATTTTTTAACTCAAACGCGCCCAAAATAAGTACATTACTTGAAGAATATCTAACTTGATTACATAAAGTATATTTAAAATATTTCTAAGTAGATATAAATCGTGTAGCGTTGTATATGCAAATGGTAATAATATATCAATAGTATGCACTATATTACACAGGATAGTACCAACTAACATTGGCAAACCAATGAATAAAATCGATTAGAAATCAATGTAACTTATTTGCCAGATGTTGATGTACCAACTGGAATATTTCCGTGATAATGTTAATCAAGTAGTGACGTGTAACACGGTTTCCGCAAGTATCGTGTGATATACTAATGAAATTCAAGCTATTCCTAACGCGTTTTTGTATCGAATTATCTAACCACGATGCAAAGAGATATTATCACCGATAAGAAATAGATACTAAATACGTATAAATGCAACTTATGTATCTCTGTTAATAAATAAAATGCTTTTTAAAGATCATTGTGATTATCAATCACAAATAGTTCATCAGATTTTCGATTATATATCATAAAACGTAAACTCATCTTTGAATTAATCTAAGTGTGATGTAATATCACACCAAACAGAATTCATTAAAATAATAAAACTTTTACCTATATATATATAAATCATATTAACACATGTAACACACATTAACTTAACATTCCTAATTCTTAATAAAAAGTTTTTAAACGTTAAGTACAAATAATAAACGAAATAATAGACAAATCAAGTTGAGTGACGATTAGATCAATTGGAAAATAACACGATGGGAAGAAACGTTCGATGTATAAACAGAACACACCCCATGGAATGTTTGTTTGATCGTTACGAAAAGAATCAACAGAAATTCGTGAAGTAAAAATCAAATGAAGATGCGAATTAATGTGGAAGGATAAAAAGATAAGTACGAAAGGAAAGCGTTTAAATGGAAGAAAGAGGAGGAGGAGGAGGAGGAGGAGGAAGGGGAGGAGGAGGAGGAGGAACCGGTTATTGGCATAAGTTCTATCGTAGCCAGGAAGAATCGGTGAGGGTGAGAGGCTGTGCAGCTGTTATTACGCAATCATGCACAACACATAACTAACGTTGAATTATAAGACGAAAGGCAACTGTCGCGGTGTAACGCGTGTACGTTGCACTGTCCTATCTATGATTTAACTGTATATATGTATATATACAATTTAACACTAACATATACACGTATATATATATCATTGACTAATAATACACACAAATACACACTCGAACGCATATCTGCATATCCATTAGCATAACAACAACAAAACCGTGCCCACACTTATACGAAAAATACATTTTAACATATCTAATATTGTTTTTTTGTTTTACATTTTTCGGTGTTCGAAAATAGCTATGCAATATATTCTACGAACACCAAGGTATACCAAGGTTAAGGTGTTTACAAGTTTGACGATGAGATTTCTAATTAAAACTATAATATTTGGGTATGCACTTCAGGTGAGGGGGTAAGTTATGTGTATTTTGTGTTACAGGTAATATATATATATATATATTTTAAGTAATGTGTATAATGAGAATGTATTTAATAGATTGTTCAGTCATTTTATAAAATGTTCAGTAGAATTTCGGTCAATTTATAAAATATCTTTCAGTGGTATACATTTAGAATATGAGAAAGGGAAAAAAAGAAGAAAAATTTGAAGTTATTGCAAATGAAACAAACCGTGGAAATTGAAAAATCCTCTCCTGTCAAATACAGCCAACACTGTAACAGATTTTATAGATTAACCAAAACCCTCTGGGCATTTTTTAGAATGACCGGACATTCTATACAATGTAATACATTGTTCGTAACGTATATAGAAATAAAACAGACTGAGAGAAAGAGAGAGATCATTTTTTCGATTAATTTAACTCACTCGTCATTTTTTTGTTCAACTTTTAACTAACTGTGTTACTGTTTTACATATTATATATTTTTCAGTTTAATTTATCTTCTCATTGTCATTGGTAACAATGTTTAAATTCATCAAGGAATGAAATTTTACTATTTCAGATATATATGTATATGTGTATGCATGTTAAATATACAAATTTCTAAACTGACCAATTAGAAAACAGAAATTAGACAAAATTAAGAATGAAGAAAATTCTAAAGAAAACAGAATTGCATATTTCAACTAAGTTAAATACATATATAAATTTATAAGTAACGAATAGTTAATATATATGAAATTGAAATTGTACGTATATATCTATAAGTTTGCAAACTATTTATAGAAAGACATGTACACCTTTCGTATCGTTACGGACGGTGCACGTAAGATACCGAGTCAAACTACTAGCCGAGGCCGAACTATCGAATAGTTAAAACCCATAGATTTGACTACTAAAAATCTTTGAAATATTTCAAATGTTAATTACTGAATGAAAATCGAATTAAAGAAAAAAGACGCTGAACTTTAAAGATTAAGTTACTGAATAAGTCCCAATAAAGAAATGAAACGTTCAACTTAGTTAAATTAAGTTCTACTTCTTTTTATGTCCAAGTTCCCTATGAACCCTTATCATCAAGAATTATTATTTTGGACGAGAGAAATTTACTGAGTTAATTACTGCGTTTACACAGTATACGTAAACATTCGATCTGAGAAATGATTTTTGTATTCACGAGAAAATAAATATGCGACAAAGTATACAAGTAAATTAATTCATTTATCTATGTAAAAAACTCATAAAAGAAGAGAAGAGAAGATAACGATGTATATTACATGCTGTATACATGTACAAATCGTAGTAACAAGCAATGGTTTCTGCGTGTGCAACTATTCGTAAGGAAAGTTAAAGAGAAAAACGAATAACGGTTTACTGACAGATAACAGTGCGCGAGTTTCCGATCCATGTAAAAATCAGCTAAAGTTATAGCAAGCGGTTTGTACTATGAGATTATCGAATGGTTACTATTAGTTCGTTCTTAAATTAAATACGAGTCGCGTGACAACCAGAGAAAAATCTTTCCATTTCCAAACGAGTAATTCAACGATATAAAGTGTATACAGAAAACGATAGCATAATTTTCTTTCTCTATTCCTGGTACGAAAGAACAAACAAACAAAACAAAAAATAAGGGAAATAAATACTAAATGAAATAGAGAATTCGTTATAGCGCGGTGATATCGATTAAAACGCGTCAAATGCGTGGGAGGTATCTGTATAACTAATACAAGGTAAAAAGAGAAAGAAACAAAGAGAGAGAGAGAGAGAGAGAACCATACACACACACGCATAAGTTTATACAGTGCATGCGCGGGAGCCGCATAGAAGGAATTGCAAGCAACTGGCTGGCTGACTAGTTGACTAGCTAGCTGGCTGACTAGCTAGCTGGCTAACGGAGAGAAGCGTTTCGCGAAATGGAAACCAGGTAACTGCCAGGTAACTTCGTGAGGTTTCGATTCCAAAGATTAGTTTGTTCTGTGGGAAACTTCCTCTCGTTTCTACGAAAAGATGATGATCAACTTCTTATTTTTCTTTCTTTTGTTCAGCTCGTTCAGCTTGTTCAACTCGTTCAATTTTAAACTGGGCCCCCCCCTATAAAAATCTTTGAGAATATTTATCTACTCGATACATCACGGAATGTTCGAAGTATCTTTTTTTTCTTTTCGGCTGTGTTTTGTTACTGAATTGATCGTAAAACATGTCTGAGTTTTTTTCTTTCTCTGTTTCGATTGCTTCCGGTGAAAATTATTTGCAAAAAATCGAGAGTTTTTAGGACGCGTATTGAATCACTTCAATCTATCTTTTTATCTTTCGATAATGTAATATTTGAATTGTTTCTATAATTATAAAACCTAAAATCATATATCTCTTGTTTCAAAGTATTCAAAGAAAAAAGAATACATTTAAACATTAACGCTAAATGAATTCTATAGAATATTTCAAATAACGATCACCCAACCACCATATAAAATATTTCAATTTGAACAATATCCTGATAAAATATTACACTGAAATTAATTGAACTCTTAAATTATAATCCAATCTATGAAACACAACTTTGACAAACTTCATATTATTTTCTTTTATTTTAAATTTTCATTTATATTAAACAACTATCACATAATTATATGGTACACAGGTATAAAGAAACATTAATTGTAAAACAATCGAGAGGTAGAAGAATAAAAAGAAAACCAAACTGATGTGTGTACTTATATACGAACGAATATAACCTACATAACCTCAAAAATAATTTCAATTTTCCCGCGTAAATATCTCTCGACAACTTCGTGGTGTTGAATTTTTCGTTCGCATCTAACTTCACTACTTTCTCAAAACGCGCCAAAATAAGTATAACCTCAAAAAAAGAGTATGAATCAAAAGAAGAAAATTAAATAAAAATAATCAGAGGAATAGAAAATTTGACACGAGCATTATTCTGTTCACATCGGACAGAAATATAACTTAAAAAAAAAATTGTTTTTAGGTTAGGTTTTTGTTATAAAGTTAAAAAATAATGAGATAGAGTACATAAGAGATGTTAAATATTTTTTATCGGAAGCCTTCCAAACCCTAAAGGGACGGAGTATAAATAAATAAATAAATAAATAAATAAATAAAAAATATAACTTCAAAAAAAAAAAACAACAACAAAACAATGAAGAAAAGCAAATTATTCATTTGGTTAATGAATTTTTTCGGGATTTTTTTCGGTCTCGTCTTTGGTCCAGGCAGAAACAGCATCCGGCGTTGCTTGAGTTGCGGAGAAAGGGCGGGAAGGGGGGTTAAGATGGGGAAAGGGGACCATGGGGGGAAACTCGCATCTTCTCCAACTTATGCTATATATCTCTGTCCTTCTTTTTCAACGTAGATCGGAGAACGATAGGCGATTAGCGCCGCGTGTGAAAGGGAAAGCGAGCGGTCGGCTTCTCGGAGGAGGACGATCGACCCCGGCGCTCAAGAAACGACTCTCTCCTTCGTACGTAACGTCTATTCCTCTCTCCCTCCCCCTTCCCACCTTCCCACCTTTCCCCCCTTTCGGCCCCTTTACTCTCCTTCACCTATCCTCCTCCTCCTCCACCACCTCCCTACTCTTCTTCTTTCTCCAGCATCCAATACTTATCTTCTTCTTCTTTTTCTTCTTTCTTTTTATTTTGATTTTTTTTATTGGGTATCTACAATCTTCCGTCTTTTCGTATTTATTTTTGATCATCTTTCTTTTTTTTTTTATCTATTCTATATATATATATGTATATGTATTCGACGTTTTATTTATTAATTTATATAAAAATTAATTTATATTGTATATGTAATAATTTAATATATATTATATATAATAATTATAATAAATAATTTAACAAGGTATATATATAACCTTCATAACCTCAAAAATAATTTCAATTTTCCCGCGCTTCGCGTAAATAACTCGACAACTTCGTGGTGTTAAATTTTTCGATCGCATCTAACTTCACTACATTCCAAAACGCGCCAAAATAAGTATAACCTATATATAAATATAATTTATAATATGTGTGTGTGTGTATATATATATATTATTATTATGAATTATATTATATTACACAAATTAATTATTGGAAAGTATTAATCTTGATAGTACTTAAAAAATGCGTTTCTCCTAAAAATAAAAATATAATAATATATCGTAAAGTAATAATCATTGATCGAGATCTTACAAGAACGTTTACAAGATTGTTTTAATTAAGAGAAATTGTAGATAGTAGATCGTGAAAAATTGGTTACCTAGTATCAAGTTAACTGAGAGAATTTTCTTTAGAATAAGAAGACGCGTGTATATTGCGTTATTTATAAGAACGAAGAAAGAGTTAATACTCTCTCGTGCGAGCACAAAGCAAACATTATCTCTCTTTCTCTCTTTATCTCTATCTCTTTTTACTAGAAAAGATTCAAGACAAATCGCATGGATGAAATAGCAGGAGTTTCGCGCGTACATGCACATCATACAATGTTTCCGCGTTGCTATGCTAATGAGAGAGCGTCTAGAATAGGCTAAGATCGTTCTGTTTATCCTTGGACCATCTTACGTTTTTCTTATTGGCCAAACGATTATTTTGACACTTCAATTTTAACGCTATAACGAAAATTAATATATTAAATATTATAATATATTTATGAAACATATTTTCTTTATTTCTTGTTTTTAACCATATGTTTTCTTACTTTGAGCCAATAGTACAATATTACTATACTACTATTAAAAACCACTATACTTTTATCTATTTTATGTGCTAAACTTTTGTTTTGTTGTTGTTGTGTGTTACTACTATTATAATAATAAATTTAATAATAATTATATAATTTTCATTTTCATTTTGTTTCACTTATATATTATATTGTATTACACTTGTAATTAATGGGTTTTAGGGTCAACAAAATATTATTAAATAAATAAATAAGTCACACACAAAATCACATGGCTAATTGTATTGATAAATATTTCACATAGATTACTTTTAAATAGAGAAAATATATTGAATATTATATTTTTTTATCTATTTACCCCAAATAGAATGACGCGTATGTTAGATAGTAAATATAATTTTCTTTCGAATAGAAATGATTAGTTTTAAATGATTGGATAGGCAAGACGTATGATTAGTATGATTTCTGTATACGCCAATTATCGCTAGAAATAACGAACCTTCTTCTATGGTGAAATATCGATGGTAAAACACGCATTGCTCCGACGAAAACAGTATTCGGTATTAAGTGTCTGTCTGTCTGTCTGTCTGTCCGTGGCAGCGACATAGGTATGGGTACACCCTTGTTAACAAAATATTCTTCAAAGGATTTGAAGTAATATTCGATAAAATAACAAAAAAAAAAAAAAAGAAAACCAAATAGCCAGCCAACTTCCGATCGGAACGTGTCGATACGTCAACCTCTTTTAAAAGTAGTTTAGTAACAAAAAAA
>NW_014569803.1:101569-108051 GCF_001313835.1 Polistes canadensis
TTAATTATAAATAAAAAAATTATTATAAAATATAATAAAATATTATAAAAATTAAAAAGAAATATATATATACATGAATTAAACGTGTCCTATTGTAATTTCAAATTGACTTCAAGTAGAATTTTCCAATCTATCTAAATATATTAAAAAGCAAAAGATTCGAATAGATTGTCTACCGACGAAAACCACTTTTTAGGTTTTCGAGCTGACAACAACAGCATGATCACGATTATTCCATGATGCATAAAAGAGAATCTACGTTAGAGTCGTGGGGTCACACGCGGGGTCGTTGTTGAGTTCTATCCTGGTGAACCTCCCCTCTCCATAGTTAACTATCCCCATTCGAATCAACTCTTATTTCTCTTGAGGAGTATGAAGAGGAGGTAACCCTCCCCACTCTGAGAAGAATAAGAGAGTCGATATACGAGTTGCAATGGGCAAACTTCGTCCTCTCGATCTACACAAACTCGTTAACGAGACGACTCGTTATCTTTAGCACAGGTAATATATACATGTGTGTGTGTATATATATATATGTGTGTGTTACCTAGATAGGCCGCCGGTTATAAACGCCGGCAAGTAGACAACTACGAAAGGAGAGGTATTCCAAGAAGGAAGAAGATGAAGAAGATGAGAAGGATGAGTATGAGGAGGAGGGGGTGATGGGGAGGAGGAGGAGGGGAGGAGGAGGTGTAGAAAAATTTCTTTTCTGCTGTGAGTGTCTTCAAACTGAGAAGACACACAACAGGCAAACTTTCTCTCATAGTTTTTTCGGTACGATTTGCTTTTCCGTTCTTCTTGTCTTTGCATAAGGATTCAAGCAACTAGTCAAACGATGTTTATCGGTTAGGAAGAATCGTATTTTCGATCTTACGTATTTTGGATCGTTCAAAGTTATCCTTATAGTTTGTTACTTGCTGTTAAATGTCCATTAGATTTTCTCTATTTTTGATCTTTCCTATATGTATAATAGGTATCGGCTAACTTTTATCTATCATCGCAAGTTGGCTAATCGAAAGGAGGATTTAACGTATACGGTATGTTACATAAAATAAATGTCAACGTTTTCATGGGATATATTTATGCAATAAAAAATATCACTTTAGAACATATATATGCTATACTTTAGTTTTAGAATTATGAATAATTAAAATTTTAATTGATCTTCTATATATTTGACCTAATTCAACATTTTTTTTTATAAATAATATCCATTAATTTGGAATTCTAAAGAATTCATATTTCATTCTGTCTAATGTTTAAAAATAATTATCATGAAAATGAAGCACGTTGATTATAATGATTTAAAAAACATTTCAATTAGTGTTTTAAAAATCATAGAATAATTGTATTCGTGCATAAAAATGTTTAGAATAAAATCCAAAGAATAGAATTATTGATGCACATTTATGAAACACCATGTAGATGATAGAAACATAGAGAAAGAAAGAAACGCATAGAATAACCAACGAATAGATAGATAAGTTGCGCATTTTCATTGCACAAGGTGCATCTCAGTAAAGGTATAGGTTATTTTGGAAGAGACACAACACATATTCGTCCTCTCGAATCCGCGTTACGCCATTGTATATGTGTGTGTATACTTTCGTTGATTTATCGTTCCTTTGAAATTACCGCTCCTCTCATATATAAACACACACACACTCTATCATCCATTAGAAGAACAAAAGGATTCGAGAAACAACCATTACTACAAAAATAAAAAACAAAATTGTTAGAATTTGCAACACACCATGGTCCGGTTTGTCAGCTATCTCGAAAAAAAAATAGAAAAAATTAAAGAAGAAGAAGAAATAAATGAATGAAAAATCAAGGAGATAGGATTCTGGGTAAAAATCTATGGGGTAAAATCACACGAATATTGTATTAGTGTACCACGTACGTAATACGGTGAATTTGATCGTCACTTTGACGGATGACTAATGTTGAATGTTAGTACGATGGCAAGAGCAACATGGTAACCATGGTAAGTCGGTGACAGGAATAAGTTAACAGTTAAACAGAAAGCCTAACTCAAAGAAGGTAGTTAACAACCAATGCCGTGCTTGGCCTTGGTCGAGAATGGTTAACGGGTTGAAAACTTTTCTAGATCCCCTATCTCTTTTCCTAGTATATATATATATATATACTATTCACCTCGAGAATAACATATACACACACATACATATATATGGTTGATGTATGGAACATTTCATTGACTACCTGGACTTTGTCTCTCATCCTTAACGCGTTTCCATTAATCCTAGTTCTTACTTTCGTTACACGCAAGATACTCGTTGATGTCGTCTTTTAGTATAAATCGATTAGGTCGTTCCTTGATTTCGATAGATCGATCGAAACGACTAAGCAAGCTTTCAAGAAGTTTATTTCTCTTTCTTTCTTTCTCTTTCTTTTTCTCTTTCTCTCGTTCATCCTAGGATTTTCCTATTAAGGATCGTGGAACCTGAGATTCGTGATCGATGTAAACGACTCGCATCGATTTGCCGTACCGATCTGTACACGTCTCTCTTTTTTATGTATATGTGTTTGTATTTGAATTTCCTCATCTATGTATACACATACATATATATACATAGTTACCTGTACCATCATCCTCTCTCTTTCTCATTTCGCTTTCCGTTTCTGCATACTTTCTCAAAGAATTACCTCGATTATAAATTTATTTATTTATTTGTCTAGTTTTTAAAAATATTTTGCATGTGATTATAGATTAACTATGATAACGATGATTTAATACAACGATGATTACGATTAAGATGACCGGAAGAAACAGATTCAAGGTAAAACGTTTATTATAAATTCGTTTCGTTATTTGTTCGCACGCATACAAATAGTCAGATCTCAATGTTAACTTGTGAAACTAGTCGAACACATTTCGTTCATTTACATAATTATTATTTTTCTCATCACTCGTGAAACTATTATCATTCTTATGCATTTCTTTTTCTCTTAAAAAAATATATTGCACCCCAAATGACAAATAGATTTTAATTATATGTAAACAAAGAACAGCATTGTATTGAATACGTGCATTGAAGTTTCGTTTATTCATAGATTGATAATTTTTCTATACTTCCACGATTGACATTATTGTTTGAGAATAAACAATCAATTTAAAATCTATTCGAATCTCTGCTTTTTAATAAATTCAGACAGATTAGAAAATTCGAGTTGAATTCAATTTGAAATTACAGTAAGACACATAATTCATATATATATATCGTATAAGTCAAATTAATAATGTATTTGAGCTTTTTAAAGGTTAAAATTGAGTAGAAGATAAAACAAAAAGTAAGAAAAAATATTACAATCAAGAAACCAACCAAGTTTGTCAGATGCATTTAGTTGCCTAAAAAAAAGGTGATTTTTAGAAATTTATTTCAAGAAAACTACTGCATGAAATATTTTAAAATTTAGAGAATATATTTATACATAATTAACGAATATTCACTAAAATTTTCAAATAAAAAACGGCAATTTTCAGCGAGTTATTCGCTATCTCCTAAGTCACTGTAAAAAAGGGGCCTAAACGGCTGCAGTGATTCTGGCCTTCACCGTGAATGAAATAAAAACAAAAAAAAATACTGTTAATCTAGAAGGTATTGCTTATACAATGACCTAAAATTGTGAAAAGAAAATTGAAATTTAACAAAATGGCAGACTTTACAAACAAACAAATCAAATTTTGCTTAAAATTTGGATGATTTTTGGCCCGCCAAAATTACATTTTTGATACAATCGTAAAACTTTTAGGTCATTATACAGAGAAATATATACGAAATAAGCAGAAAACAAATTAAAACAATCGGATGATTCTTGTTCGAGTTACAACTGCAGCCAGTTTGAAAAACGCGTTCAAAGATAAAATGATTGTTTTCTAATACCTCTTTAAAACACTATAACTCTAAAACTATTTGAAATATTTATTTGAAATTTCAGTATGTCATTTTTAAAGATATAGACTATAAAAATATACCAAAATAGAATCAATTTTTTCAAAATTTCACACTAGGTGTGCCCCTTAACGAAATTACAAATGTTTCCTGGGACCTTATCGTGAAAATAGTTCATACTGTTTAACATTACTTTACATATGTGTATATATACATACATATAAAGGTACATTAAGTAATATTACTTAGCGTTTCATCCCCATTACCTTACGTGAAGTAATCGTAAAGGATTCTTACGTTCTGACTTCTGATCGTGCCGCAGCGGAGACAAGCGGTAATTACGCGTTTACGAGGACGTACAATGTATATATGTGTGTATATCTATCTCTTTCTATATATATATACATATATACATATCTACCTACCTATCTCTACTACTTTCGCCTCTCTAATTACGACGGAGAAGGATGAGGAGGATGAGGAGGATAATCTTCGGTCATTAGATTTGAATTTAACAGGACAAACAGGAAATTCATAGACGTTCGATTTACATCAATCGTTAAACCTTTTTATTATCTATTATTCTTCTAATTCCGCGTTAGAAACTTACAAAAGTATTCTAATTAATGTTAACGTTCACATACCGTGTTTCATTTTTTTTTTGTTTAATCTGAGTTACAATGCAATGTATAATTTTTTAGATAATCTTTTGTGATTTATCATATTTATTATTTTTTTTAATTAATATTTGGATAATATTAAATTATTTCTTTTAACAAATAGATTATTTATTTAAATACATCGATGTATTTAAAATTTTATCCGGAATTAAATTTATCTTGTGTTACGAGTGTATGTTTGTGTGTGTTTGTATGTGTTTGCAGCCGACCTCGTCGGTACTCGATGAACATCGGCAGCGTATAGGTCGTTTCACCTGTCACCTGAGCGCAACAGAAACGAAAGAGAGAGGACTAAATTGCTTCAGGCGAAAAAGGAAAGGACGACGAGCCTCCGACGGACACCTCTTCACACAGATACATTCATACAAACGCATTACCGGAATCGTTATTCGACATTAACGTTTCGATGTATTCGTGACCGAATCCCTTCTCATTTTTCTCTTCAACTCGTTGTCAATGTTTGCACCTGTGTGTGTATTCAAAATTCAGTAGATTTTTCTTATTTTTTGTTTTTGTTTGTTTGTTTGACAAAAATACACGCGTCCCTCTTATTTTTTATACACAAAACAAATAAATTAGAATGTTAATGTTAATGTTAATGGTGAATAAGATTTTGTTCCAATCTCGAGAATTAAATACCTTTTTGTTTTTCTTTTAAACTTATCATTCGCATATGTTTCTCATAGAAAAGCACACAATTTACAGTTATCCGATAATAGATTTATTCCTTACTAAAAAACAAATTCTATGCGAATGGAAACATTTAAAAAATTAAATAAAATGCAAATAAACAGGAATTCAATTAATTGATTTGAAATTAGAGTTGAATTAAAGGAAGAAAAAGTTATTCCTTGAGTACTTTACCTTTTTGTTTTTCTTTTAAACTTATCATTCGCATATGTTTCTCATAGAAAAGCACACAATTTACAGTTATCCGATAATAGAATAAAGAAAAGCCTATCCCTATTTCGAGGTAACGTGTACGCAACGTGCATTGCGTGGGACCTGGGTGGAAGATCGTGGCTGATTAATGGCGCTTAGAAGAATAAGAAGAAGGGAAAAGATAAAAAAAGGAGAATAAAAAAAAAGACATAAGAGAGAAAGAGAAAATACGAGTCGGCACGAGCCTAAACAAAAGTATAAAAGAAAGGACCTCTCTACGAGAGTCGTCGCACCCCTCGCGTGGCATGAGTCTACGCGGTATGCGTATTGTATGGTAATATTGTTCGTGTACCTACTCTAATATTTATTCCCCGTCTTTATAACGCGCTTTTACTTCATCCGACATCATCCATCTTCTCCATAAAGTTTCACGCGTTTCTTATACTAACGTTATTTTCTGTGTGTATGTGTGTGTGTTTTTTTTTCTTGTTTGTTTTATTTTGTATTCTTTCATATCACCCCACTCGTATGCGTAACACGATTTTCTTCTCATTAAATTATATATCTATATTATTTTAATTAAAGTTATTGACGTTAAATTTAGTCGAATTTATTTTGTTATTAATAAGATTAATATATATTGTTTTCATTTCTGTGTTGTGTTTTTTTTTCTTGTTTGTTTTCCTTCGTATTGTTTCATATCACCTCACTCGTATGCGTAACACAATTTTCTTCTCATAAAACTTAATACCTATACTATTTTAATTAAAGTTATTGATGTTAAATTTAGTCGAATTTATTTTGTTAATAATAAGATTAATATATATTGTTTTTATCAAACAATAAAGCGCTTTCGGAAATAACAAAGTCCTAATAAAAATATGAAGAAGAAAATGATATATAAAATCCGTTTATAATTGGTGACATATTTTTTCGGACGTATGCTAAAATTGTGATACTAATTAGACGTGTATAAAAGTGGGATAAAAATGTAAAATACTTTTCA
>NW_014569803.1:108851-111243 GCF_001313835.1 Polistes canadensis
GTGTATAAAAGTGGGATAAAAATGTAAAATACTTTTCATACAATAAACTAACTTATATTGATATTTGCAAGAACAAAAATTTCCAAAAAAATATACTCCACAAATGCAACCCTTTTTCAGAACTTTTGAATGCAACGTAAGAAAAGCGCGATAGCGCTTTTCAGCATTCTAACGATTAATACCAATTTAACTAAAATTATCCAAATTAAAATTGAACAAAATAAATTTTATCAACAACAAATATCTATATATATATCTATATACATATATTTAGAAAGTGAGAGATAGAATATATTGGCTAAGATAAAAAGATTATAAGATTTTTGTTAGTTATGCGTCGAAACTTTAGATCCTGTTTGCTCGTCTTTATAATATAGCTTAAGCAGTTAACTTCTCTCTCTCTCTCTCTCTCTCTCTCAGTTAAACGAGAAAGAGAGAATGGCGACACAGAGAGAGAGAAAGAGAGAAAGAAAGAAAGAGAAACGATCAAGCGAACGAAGAACGGATAGAAAGAGAATCCCTCTCTCTCTCTCTCTCTATCTCTCTCTATCTATCTCTATCTCTTTCTTTCTATTTCTCTAGGTAGATACAACTCGCGAGAGTTTCGAGGATAGGAGGTGAAGGGCTAGGAGGGGAGTGGGTGAGCCGACCTCTGACCTCATGGCAACCGTGCCGTGCCGACACAGCGTGCGCGAGGACCGCCGGCATAAACTAGCGTGCTGCGAGCAAAACCAAGACTCGCCCGCCTTTCACTTTAAGAAAAAGAGAAAGAGAGAAGAAAATAGAGAAATAGAGAGAGAGAGAGAGAGAGAGAGAGAGAAAGAAGACGAAGGCGAACGCGCATAGACGGCACTTCTAGCCATGGGGAGTGCCACTCTTGCTATTATCATATTATAAACGATTCGTTGTCGTCGTCCTCGTAGATTTTTTTTTCACGAAAAAATACAAGATAGGTAGAGGATGGTTGGGGGAAACGAAAAGTCGAAGGAATTATTTTTCTACAAAATTTGTCGAATTTATTTCTTATATTTTTAGATTTTTAGATTGTTTTTTATATGTAAAATCATTTCTTTGAAGTTTTCTTCATTTTTTTTCAGTCGAATTTTAAACAACTTTGTTGTATTTTGTCAGATTAAAATAATATTGTTAGAAAGAAAAATTGTAATTATTCAATATAATTTTATTAATATTATAGTATCTGGTCACATTGATAATAAACTATTTTATTCGTAGAAAAGACTTCAGTTAAAAGTGTTCAGCATTCAAAAGGGTACTATCACCAAAATGTGAAGTTTATTTCGATATCAATAATCATGACTGTGTGGATTAACATAAGTCAACAAAATTGTAGAATACATATTACAAAAACAACAAAATCAAAATGATATAATATATCATAATTATATTAAAATAAATATCAAAAGTACGTGCATTTATCTTATTGTTTTCAAACAAGAATGCAATTTCGTTTTGGAAAATAACATTATAATAACATACGAGTGAAAATATTAATTACAAAAAATGCAGGTAACTTTCAAGAAGTAGGGTTCCAATCCAATAAAATAAATTAATCCTACCATCATAAATCATGGCTGTGTGGATTAACATAAGTCAACAAAAACAGAAAATTAAATAAAATATAATATAATATATCATAATTATATTAAAATAAATATCAAAAGTACGTGCATGTATCTTATTGTTTTCCAGATAAAAATGCAATATGAATGAAATATTAATTAAAAAAAAAAACCTCAGGTATAACTTTCAAGAAGTATGGTTCCAATCTAATAAAATAAATTAATCCTACCGTCATAATTATCGATACATTTAACTTTCCATTGATGTGCATCACACAGGACGTGCATCCAGGGACACGGACAGTTGAAACGATAGTACCAATCACAAAGTAGCAAGAAGAAGTATCCTCTCTTCCTCCTCCTCACTCGAATACTCGATCTAAACGCAAGCAAGAGAAGGAGGAATAAGAAAAAAGAAAAAAAAAAAAAAAGAGAGAGAGAGAGAGAAAGGAATAGATAGAGAGAAAGGGAGAAGACGGCGGCAAATCTAACCGGTGAGAGTGCATGGTTGNAAGGAGGAAAAAAAAAAAAAAAAAAAAAAAAAAAAGAGAGAGAGAGAGAGAAAGGAATAGATAGAGAGAAAGGGAGAAGACGGCGGCAAATCTAACCGGTGAGAGTGCATGGTTGTAACGTACGGTATGGTACGGTACGTTATGGTCGTGCCGGCATGCCCGTAGGTCGACCCGTAACGCGACGTGTAATTATCATCTCCCAAGGGCCTATCCCACGCTATCCAAGTTAAGTGGGACACCACCGATTGCTGCGTGAACGATCGGAAAGACGAAGAATAGGAAAGGGAAGGAAAGGGTAGG
>NW_014569803.1:111972-142021 GCF_001313835.1 Polistes canadensis
GAATCAGGACACACAATCAAGACAATGGTTAACAAACAAAAATCGGAAAGACGAAGGAAAGGGTAGGGAAGGATTGGGAAGGGAAAAGGGGTGCTACCGATCGGGGTGATATCTTCAAGTAAAAAATAAGAAAAGAAAGAAACACGTTCGAGAACAGTAAAAGAAGTGACAGTAATTTTATTTCTAAATTAATTGTGATACCTAAAATTTGATTAAACACATTTTACAAGGGCCAGTCAGATTTTCATATATTAAAGAATCGTTTAGTCATTACCTTTACACGTATATAATAATTACAACAAAAATTTAATAGTTATATATAAAATAAAATGTCAAATAATGTGCACTTATATTTTTTCAACGTTCGTTTTTCGAATCAGGACAATCACAAGACAATGGTTAATAAAAAAAAGAAAAGGAAAAGTAGTTAATACTTTAAAAACAACTGAATAGAATAAATTTGTATTCTTTTACGATGGGATTTCCTTTTGATAAGAAAATAATCGATTATCTATATAAAATCAAGATTATACATAATTGAGATACTAATGAGAAATCAATCCTCACGTAGGGGGTCGGTACTTTTCTCGCTGTCAATGAATCCAACGACCATTGGGTTTGAATGATTAAACGATTCCCGTCTGAACGGGAAAACTCTGATCGTTTCTACAGCTTGCTACTGGTGGTAGCTTACCTTCGAACCTATCGACAAGGTTCAATTGTAAGCAACACTGTGGTAGCTTCCTTTTCCATCCCCGATATCTTTGTTTTATTATTATTTGACCAGACCTTACTCTCTTCTTGTCGTTATACAATCGATAAGAACAATGTTACATTTCTTTCTATTTGTCAAATGGTCTAACGAATTACTAATGTTCATTTTGTAAATGATAGAAATATGAAGTAGGAAATGTGATCTCGTCAACATGATTATTAACACGTTCAGGAACAATAAATGAAGTGACAGTAATTTTATTTTTAAATTAATTGTGATACCTAAAATTTGATTAAACACATTTTGTAAATAATAGAAATCTGAAGTAGTGAATGTGATCTCGTCAAAATGATTATTAACACATTTGCGAAAAATAAATGAAGTGACAGTAATTTTATTTTTAAATTAATTGTGATACCTAAAATTTGATTAAACATATTTTATAAGGGACAATCAGATTATCATATACCTAGTCATTACCTTTACACGTATAATAATTACAATAAAACTTAATTCTTAATGATAAGGTATCACAGGTAACTTGGACATAAAAAAGAAACCGTTTAGCAAACGATACAATCGTAGTTTACATTAATCAAAGACGCGTATGGGGGAAATAAACTAGATACACCCACGTGTTAGTCAATGATTATTGACTATGAAGTTTCCGCATTGTTGCTACGTAATCGTACGACTCTATTTAAATGACTATTACACGTTATTTCATAGAACAAGGTCGCGCGTAATAGTATTTACTCGTAAAGTTATACGCTTATCGTTTTATCGATGTTTCCGTTGTCCCATAAAAAAAGAAAAGAAAACAAAACAAAAATCTGATGTGTGTACTTATGTACGAACGAATACAACCTACATAACCTCAAAAATCATTTCAATTTTCCCGCGCATCGCGTAACGACAACTTCGTGGTGTTGAATTTTTCGTTCGCATCTAACTTCACTTTCTCAAAACGCGCCAAAATAAGTATAACCTCAAAAACAGTATGAATCAAAAGAAGAAAATTAAATAAAAATAATCAGAGGAATAGAAAAGAGTAGCACGAGCATATTTTGTTCATCGAACAGTAGTATAACTTCAAAAAATAAAAAAAAGGAATTTTTATAACGCGAGAATCAAAGAAATGTATTTTTTTTTCTCCTCTCTATCGTGTCTCGGATAACTTCCGTTTTTTTTTTCTTAAGAAATATCGTGTGCACTTAAAATTGGATGCAAATTATCTCGTTTATTACGTATCCCTCTGTGTAACTATCTTACGAAATACATTTAATTTTAACGCTGATTACGCGAATAGGGTAGAAAATAGCGTTTGAAACACGATCGCCTTTCGAAGAAGCCTTGCCGTTTCGCTTGACACGAACATCGTGCCTAATTACTAGAACGGCAGTTCGTTCGGATTGTTAAAGAACAGTGATACGTTTGGAATCCCAGGTGGGAAGCTTCGAGCATGCTCGTGCACGACGTTGGTGGCCGCCACCCGGAATAAAAGGACTTGCACAGAGACGTTGGATATATATATTTCCTTGCACTAGATTCCGTTTCATTCGAGATAAACGATCGAACCTGTTTGACGATGGTAAATCGATCGATCGATCGATCGTTCATTCGTTTGTTTGTTTGTTTTACTCTGCCACCGTTGTTCTGTCACCGGTTCTCCTTCAAAAAAATCCAAATTCCTTTCTAATCGTTTAAAAATATACATCCGATTCTTAAAATTCAATTACCATAAACAAAAAACAAGATTCTTTAATGTATCTAAGACAGTTTTAACAAAAGATTCTGCGGTGAAACTTGCGCGTTGTTATACGCAACACCATAAGTCAACATTAGGAGTATATGATTGACTTATACTACTTGTCGTTTCAACGGAACAGACAGAACCTGAACGGATGGATGGATTTACGAGCAATTTTCATTGTTATTTTCGAGTAACGATTGTTAAATGATTAAACTGATGACATCCGATGCTAATTTTATCGTGTTTTCAAACGAGAGAAGTATAATGGCAATTAACTTTCAATATCTAATTTACACGCGGTATTATAGGGAAAAGAAATAAATAAAGTGTGGTAACATGGTCGAACAAAAGAGGAACTTGTTTTCTCTCTCACTATCTCTCTCTTTCTCTCTCTCTCTCTTTCTCTTTCCTTTTCTCTTGTATGTATGTGACAGACACGAAGCTTTATCGAACGCTTCGGAACATCTGCGCTAAACCCGTAAATTGGAAATACGTTGAACGAGAGAGGGTATTGGTCGGGTGACGTCATTCAAGGTAACCAGATTAGAACTCGTCCGATAGCGTCGGCTGGCGTAGGATCGAATAAAAATCTCCCCATCGATGACGCTTTAGAGATTTTCGTACGTAAAAATGTTTTAATTCGATATACGTTGTTGCGATAACAAATGACGTGGCCTGATATAACAATGACCAATCTCAATTCTTTTTTTATACAAAATCGCTAAGTACTTATAATTAACATTTCGGCATATATTTTTATCTCGGTGTATATTTTAAAAAAAAAAAACTGATATGTGTACTTATGTAAGCACGTAAAAATTTATACTTCTTTAGCGTACCACAAAACGAATCTAACCTCATTTTCAATTCAATTTCAATTTTCCCGCGTAAATATCTCTCGACAACTTCGTGGTGTTGAATTTTTCGTTCGCAACTAACTTCACTTTCTCAATACGCGCCAAAATAAGTATAACCTCAAAAAGAGTATGAATAAAAAGAAGAAAATTAAATAAAAATAATCAGAGGAATAGAAAATTTGACACGATGAGAGGAGCAGGAGCGTGTTCTGTTCATCGGACATCTTACACAACGTTAAAATTACGTCTTTCGCGTAATTTCTCGATCGTTTGCCGCAAGACACCATTATTTATCTTCCCGGCGTGTCGCGAAAAATGCCTGCAAGCTGTGGTGGCATTTAACCGGCACCAGCACCAGCACCGGCAACCGGTCGCGCGATTCTCCCGCGTTTCTTCTTCTTCGCACCCGTAACGAAGAGAATTATCAGCAAACGGGCAAAGCGAGACGAAGAAGAAAACGAAGAAAACGAAGAAGAAGAAGATACCCAAGGATTCTCCAGGTACTTCTCTCTTTCTATTTCTATTTCTATTTCTATTTCTCTTTTTCTCTAAAGATAGACGCAACGTATAACCGAGGATTCTAAGCAAGGAACGCACCTTTCTCTCTCGCTCAAGGAAATAGAGTATCGGAGCATCCCATGGAGCGAAACCATACGGAAAGAAAGAGAGAAAAAGAGAGTGAGGAGGGGGGGGGGGAAGGGGAAAGAGAGACGAGGTCGAGCGTGTGCACGCGGTGCAGTGTGCCGCACCGAATGCAGCAACTCGCGTTCTTTTTCCCGCAAATCGCGCACGAAAGTAAAGAGACAATAGGTACGTGGGCGCAGCATCGCGAACCCTAACCTTAGGTGATCCCATATTCCGTTCTCCCGTAGAACGTTCTATTCCATCCTCTTGCTTGGTTACTTGCATTGCTAGCTAGTTCCCTCCCTCCCTCCCTCCCTCCCGCCCTCATGCACCGTAGAGCCCTCTCGTGCACTCTTCGTTTCTCTCAGCGACTCTCTTCTCGCGTGTCAGGTCGGAGCCTCTCGCATTCGCTTCACCTGCACCTCTCTTCTCAGATATTTCTTATTTTCTCTTCTTTATCTCAGCTACTCTCCTAGGAATAGTAGTAGTAATAGTAATAGTAGTAGTAGTAGTAGTAGTACTCGGCTTATGCCAAGAAGCAAACGTTCAACGTTGCGAAATCCCATAAGTTCTGCGGCCGGCAAGAACTCAAAGTGCCTTTGCTGTCGAGTCGAGTGGCTCCATCGAGAGGGCCCCGTCGTATCGGGGCCACCGATCACCTGGCCCTCGGAAAAGCTTATCCGCCTACTGCTTACCTGCTTGCTTACTTGCTTACCTGTTTGCCGATCGACGAATGAAGAAAGAACGGGAGAGATAGGATACTTACGAACTACGTTTGAGAATCCTTCTTCGTGCCGTTCTCAGGAAACCCGTGCCACCCATGGAAAGTCCGTGACAACGCCTTATTTTAAATTGAAATTATACAACAGACGAGACCTTATCCATTAAATTTGAACGATCCATTTTCCCTATTAATATCTATCCTCTAATTATATCTATCTACCAACCTAAATTCTACCAAACCTTTCCAATTCGAAAAACCTAATAGTTTGCGAACTTTTAGGTACGACCACCTACGCTTAATTCTCGCGAATTAATCCCTCCCACCCAGCCGGCATTTAAATCTGAAGAAAGTTGGAAAAGTCGAGGGGTGAAACAACAGACCACCACCACCATACCGATCGATGATCCGATCGCGGATACGTTCCATTAACTGCTGCAATTGTTCACTTAAAGGTAACGATTAGTTTTCTTTCCGCGTGGAATGTTGTTACGGAGAAGGTGCATTCTAAGCGCACCCACCGCCTTTTAATACTGAATCTACGAGATAGAGAAAGAGAAATAAATAAAGAAAGAAAGAAAGATAGAAAGATAGAAAGAAAGAAAGAAAGAAATCTCCATACGAACTAGAAGGAAACGTTAATATATATATAGATATAGAAATGTTTAGAAACGAAGAAGCATAATTCGCTGTTGGTGGTGAGATTGCCATTGCTCTCGCAGAAGAAGGAACGAGGAGCGTGATCGCGATAAAGAAACAATCGAACTCGGGTCCCGCCCACGAGACCGCCAACATTCAATTGTGTCTTCTCCTTCTCTTTCTTATTCTCATTTCTCTTTGTCTTTCTTTCTTTCTTTCTCTTTCTTTCTCTTTATTCATCTATCCATCTATTTAATCATTCTTTTCTCTCGCGTTTTACGGTGCTTCGAAGCGCTAAGTTAGATAAAACCCCGTTAACGGTATTAAACCCTTGCGAATCGAATCAAATATATATTATATTATCCTGGTTTGAAATAACAGAATAGAAGAAGAAAAAAAATATATATATATTAAGGGGGAGTGTATCGATAATTCATACCTTCAAGGTCACGCAATGGAAAAGGTAAAGAGAAAGATACAACGTGACTTAGTCGAAAAGGAGGAGGATTCGGACGAGAAAGGACAATCACCCGGATCATCCTTCGAACTCTACGAACTCAAGAAAGAAAGAGAAGGTGAATCGGTTGAATTACGCAACCGGAGTAATTGAATATCGGTGTAGAAAGAAAGAGAGAGAGAGACATTGTTGTCATACCGCGAGTACCGTTCCACCTTGCTTTACAATGAAACGTAATAATAAAGGGGAGTGGCTTAAGAAAGATTCTGATTTCATTATTACACCATGCAGAGAGAAACCGATGTAGAACAAATTATCATAGTCATCGACGAAATCCGTTGACGCGGCAGAAAATATTATCATCCTTAAAATCGTTACTACTCAAGAGAGAAGAAGGATGATCTTTCGCAAGTTGTTCGACCGCAACTATGACGATGACGATGATGACGACGAACAACCAACCAACCAACCAACCAAGCAAGCAAATGAACTAAACAACGAACGAAAAAATATTGGCTCGTATGCTAGCTGTTTAGAGCTCATTAGCCGACGATTATAAGAAGGATGAAGATGAATCAAAATAAAAATAAGTAGAAGAAGAAGAAGTGGTATCGGTGTAGGTACTACTGATCTAGCAATGGCGGTACCATTTATGGGAGAAAAACGCATTCACCCCGAGCCCGTCGTCCTCGTCGTCATTATCATCCTCCTCCTCCTCTTCTTCCTCCTCCTCCTCTTCTTCTCTCTTTCTCTAACTCATCCTAGGCCTTCCGCAGAAGAAGGCGGACTTTCGAAATCGAGCGGTCGCTCACTCGTTCATTCGATTCGTGCCGTTCGCTTGCTAGGAGCATCAGCGTTTTCCGCGGCAACGTGCAAAGGTCATACAAGGAACGGGCCCCGCGTCACATGTACACGTTCAGAAAAAAAGAGAAAGAAAGAGAAAGAGAGAGAGAGAGATGATGCGCGAGTAAGTAAGTACTTATGTATATACACGTTTAGTTCTCTCTGCTAAAAGTCGGGAAAAGAGAAGAAAGACAGCAACAAAAAGACCATAAGAAAAAGAAACCTAAGATAGGACGTGTATTCGCGCTATTACGCTCGTGTACGTTCCTCACTAGGGGGAGGTCAACCGAGAGGTAACCGGCAACGACCGCCGTGCCCCGTTCTTTGCTGAGATATGCACCCCTCCTCCTCCTCATCCTCATCCTTCTTCTTCTTCTTTTTCTTCTCTGTGCCTCTCTTTACGCTTCGATTAATCTTCCTCTCTTTCTATCTTTTGCAAGTATCTTTAGAGTATCTCTACTCTCATACAACTACAGTTTATTATCATTCTTTACTACTATTTTGACCCTTTACTTGTGTCAAAACTTATCTACGTTACTGAATTCGTCTATCATTCGTGTTCTAGTATTGATCAATAATTTTTCTAAAGTAGAATTAAAAATGGACAAATTGATCAAAATGATCTCCTCTAAACGTTTATCTCGCGATAGGAGGAGGAAGATGGTAAGAAGCGTGCGAAAAGCAAAGAGGAAAATGACACTCTTCTTCGCTTTCACTTCACTCAAAGGAAGAAACCGGTTTTTCCTTAATAATAACGAAGAATTTAACCCGTTCCTCGTATAATATTCTCGTGACTGCTTCAACGAGTTAATCTCTGACTTTTTAGAATTCTTTTTGTTGTTGTTGTTGTTGTTTTTGTTGTTGTTGTAACTTAGTGATAAATGTGGAAATAATCCCCAAACTACTCCTTGAGTTAGATCATCCGACGAGTAACGGAGACGAGATTCTCGAAAAGAGAAGATCAGATTACACCTGTATCATCCACGGTGCAACAACGCTCTAAGTACTTGGGTAAAATAAAATAGAGGTAACAATCGACTCGACCATTCGCAACATCCTGAACGATTCGTGATTCCTATTTTTTTTCTTTCTTTCTTTCTCTCTCTTTCGCACTATCTCACCTCGCGCGTTGTTTAACCCTCTCCACCATGAGTCTTGATCGCACCGTCTGCGCGAAGAAAAGAAAAGAAAAGTCTGTAAAAGAAAAGAAAGAAACAGCTGTGCGATATCTCGATGCAATCATCTCGCTCGTTGAAACGACGATGAATCTGCATTATTCAAAGAACGGCACGTGGTATAATAGATAATAGTATACGTATATACATATATACATCCAAGTTGTAGGGCTACTAACCAATACAAAGAAATACAATTTTAAAAAAACTTGGCGTCTTTTGGTACGTCATATAGTTTTCTTTATAAGCATACACTTTCCAACCCCCCGTTGTGGATCTAACATCTTTTTCGATAGCAATTATTGCTACGATCGCACGTTCTCGATATTCTCGATATGCAACAAGGGGGATAGGGGGTGGGGGGGGGGGAGCAGCTAGGATAGGTTCTCTTAACTCTATAGAACACGTCCTACGGAGCGGCCGCGTGGGAACGCCTTCCAGATACTGTTCAAAGATTTTCTTCGTTCATTCCCACGTATCGTGGACCGTGGACGAACGTGGATGGACATTTTATTGATCGAAATATAACAAAATAAATAATCTATCTGCCTACCGGGGATATCATTTTCTTTCGCGTTACTAATAATCAGTCAAAATATTTCGCAATACGTGATTATTTTTTGTACTATAACGCAACAACGAATTCAAAGTATCGATATATGCTGAATGTTTTACAAATTATCTTTGCAATAGTTAGGGTTATTGATAATAGAATCATTCGTCTGAGCAAAAGCTTACCGTACAACGATAGATAGATTTTACTCGAGGCGTACAATATACTCCCCTCCTCCCCCTTCCCCTCCCTTCACCATATCCATCGTCGATTACAATATAGAGCGATCCAGAATTGATTTCACAGAGAATTACTTGTTGTTGGCGTCAGTGGTTAAATTAACTTCCGAGAGAAAGAGAACATACCTGACCGTCCGAGATATTTTTCAAACCAACCGAAGATTCGATTTGTGAGTGACGCAATGGAACACCAACTGAATCTCTTATAAGTGCGAAATTTGCTGCACCCGGCTTGCGATAAACTCGGATCGTTGCTTTCACGTACGGAGATCGTAAGAAATATCGGCTATCTCGCGCGTTCACCACCCATTACTTTGAAACTCGGTAGATATTTCGTTACGCAAGTTCAACCGTGTCGGATCTAGGAAGCGAGAAATTTGGAAGCGTGTTGTTTATTGCACAATGGTGTTTCTGCTCCTTTTCTAATCTTATAAGACGTTTTTTTATTTTACGTCTGATTAAATTATAAAATGAAAAAGAAAAAGAAAATGATTAAAAAGGTAAATAGAAGTCGGGAATATATTATTTACGCTTCGCGAAATATTTTTATTGTTCTTTCTTTTTTTTTGGTTTTTTTTTTGTTTGTTTTTTTTTTTCAACTAATAAGATATATTAACTAAAGAAAGAAGAATAAGAAGAAGAAGAAAACAAAAAAGTACCACTCGAGAGTCAATTTTTGTATGAAATAAGTAGTGTCACACTATATATCGTGAACGATGATCGATCGAACGAGATCAAACTCAAATAGCTTTCTCGTACGTCCGACACCATGGCACATCTTTCCGATCGAACGAACATCGACAACGTGGGTAGATATATAACGGTGACATAATATTTCTAAAGGATGAAGAAGTACGGAGATATTCAGACGCGTGTTCTGTGTGTTCCTTTGACGCGCACTTCCTCGTTTATGTAATACGATTATGCTGTAAAAGCTAAAGGCTTAGAGTACCGAAAGTATCGATCCTCTTTATTCCACATTAAAAGTTCAGCACTCGGTTAATTTTCCAAGAAGGAGACAAATTGCGTGAGCTTTTTCAATTGATCCTCAGTCAGGCAGGTCTCGTTGTTGAAGATGGTTTGATCCTTGTCGACTTTAACTGGCTGAACCATCGTTCCATCTATACTCCAACCCCTTTCTATAGCTGCCTGTTGTGCATCTTCCAATGCAAGACCCGTCATCGATGCTAGCACCGTTAAACCTAACGACGAGTAAGCCTTGGAGATAAGCGTCATCGCTTGCTCGCGAACGCTATCTGAAATTATTGTTCAAGATAAGTCTACAATCTCATTCAAATCTTCTTCGTTATCATCGAACAAACTAATCTATCAAAAATTGACACAACAAGTATCCCTTTACTTTTCCGCCCGCATTTGATCCATCCGAACAAATATTATTCTCAATAATGATTTAAGTTTTATAATAGTATAATATAATCTAGATATTTTAAGATATCAAATAATAATAACAACAAACTTATTGAATAACATTGTGATATAAGAATGCATTACAGTAATACAATCTAGTCTAATCTTTTCTTCATACGTCTAACCATCTATCAACGTTTATATATATTTGAAGTTTAATGTTAAATGGTATTGAGTTCAGGGTTAATGAGTTTAGAATTTACATGTCTTTCTATCCATCACATGTATAGTAAAATTTGCTACTTGGTTTTACACACTTTGATTTTAAATATTTCCAAAACTATTCCTATGCTAAACTTGAAATTTGTAGATAATTATACTATCATAAATTAACATTTAAACCATAATATATGAGATCCAATCTACGAGAGTCAATATAGTCAAACGGGTGAATTTTAGACTTATTCTTTACACGTATTGTTCTCAAATCGGAATAAATTATTAATTTAAATATAATAGATATATATGTACATGTAATATATATATATAACTAAAGTTACAATACTCGTTGTGTGAATATTTGCTTTCGTAACGAGCGCGATTCTCGCTAAAAGGTTTCCAAGACAATAATGAAAGTTATCGAGATCGTAGAAGGTAGGTGCGCGTCGATAGCTTCGATAGCTAACGATAGCTAACGATACCTTTCAGAACAGTCATGATCCCGGAAACGTCCTCGCTCCAATCCGCGTTGAGAGCAACGTGCACCGCGGGCCAGTCCCGTTGCCACATGTGTTTTCCTACCGCCCATATTCGGCCCAATTCTGAATTAGCTTCCTTCAGATTAGATGGTATTCGTTTCCACAAACATTTAGCGTTGCATCTATGATGAGTCAATTTGTTTTTTTTTGTTTTCTTTTTTATTTGGTTTACTACCTTCAACTCTAATTAGTTTTGCATAATATTGTAAAGCTCAGAAAACAAATACATACATTATTATCCTTACATAATGAAATATTTGTTTAAATTTGCAACAATATCGATTAACTAATGTTTTCAACGTGCAATACAGAAATGGTATATCGAATCTAACTAAACAAATCACGACTAGGCACATGCATTTATCTTATTACGGTAACAGAACTAGAATGTGCTCCGGTTTTCTTAACGATCATGCCAAATTGAATTGAAAGTTAATGTAAGATAAAATCATAGCATCGGTAGAGAACAGTGCTTTGACTATTAAATCGTCCGATCAAATTAGCCACGGCTAATAGCATTCTCCAGCTACCGAGAACTTGACTATGTGAATGCGATAATTGCTGATATAAGCATGGGGAACGCAATTAAAGTGAAAATAAGAGATACCGGTCTGTTAGTTAAACATATGCCGATCAAAGGCATTTTCTACATTTTTTGATATATTTCCTCAAGTATATATCTCTATAAATACTAAATTAAGTACTGAATCGTATTCTAAATAAGGATACTATTATAAGGAATCAAAGTTTAATTGCTAGAGTTCTACGATCGATATCTAAACATTCCAAGTTTGTATTATGTTATCTCGACGTTCTATTGCAATTAATAAATAATATTTACAATATATATACGACTACCAAACAGATGTGCAATTTTAAAATGAATTACGAGATTCCACAATGAAACAAATATGCAATTACATTTGTGATGGTATAATTGTTTAAGAAAATTGGAAATATAATCAAATTTAAATAGAATTAAAAATGCATCAATAGAGATAAATCATGCGAATCATTTATTCTTTAAGTGAACCATTCATTTATCAAATGTGATTAATTTCATAGAATGAAAAATAGAGAAAATTGATAAAGTAATATACATTGTTATATTATTTAATGTTCTACAAGCATACAAAATTTGATTATTCAATGATGTTAAGCTTATTACCAAGTAAATTTCCTTTAAATATGAAAATTTAATTATTAACCACACAAATGCTTCAATAATAATATCTTTAATTTAATTCTTAAAATGGAATCACTTTGGTCTGTGAATGGTTCATATATTAGCATAAGTAAAGTTTGATAAGAGATAAAATTTTCATTTACTCACAAATCATTTTGATAAAGATACATAGCCAATAGTTGAGCATAAGTTTGTGCAGTAGCAACTCCAGCAGGTGCCTGAAAAAAAAATATGAAAATATTTGAATTATAAATTAAATAGTTTTATATATAAATATTACATTACAATTATCGATAATAAAAATAAATAAGCAGCATGAAAGAATTGTATTCTTTGATTTTAATTTGAAGGTATTCATTGAATTTAATTGCCAAGTGATATTTTTATTTACCTAAAAATATCTGAAGTTAACTACCCATAGGAAGGGTGCAAAATATATTCACAATGGAAAAGATTATTAATAATCGTATATAGAACATTTCATATTTCAATGCATTATTATTTTTAACTTTTTATATATAGAAAACAATAAAAAAACGAGCTTTTAATAAATTAGAAAAGATAGACCTATAAATAAAATTAGACATACAATAATTCTAACCTCTAATTCGGCTTTCTCCAATTCAAGAAGGAATTTGCCAACTTCGTTAAGCACCATGATGAAGCTTCGTTATTTTCTTAGTGAAAAAAACGATTCATCGAATAAAATACGAAGTGATCGAATAAACATCGAAATTAAATATACTAAAGTTAAAGAAAAATCTTTAACAGCTGAACTCTCGAAACTGACACAGTCACAAAGAATACATAACAGTTGTAGAGGGCGACACCGTCCAGTGATTCAATTCACGAATTCGATTCGATGTATCGAATCTTATCGATATATTAAAAATCGATATATTAAAAATCGATTTATCGTTTTATATATATATATCGATGATTACAATTGATTACATATTTATAAAAATACAAAATCCGGATCCTGTAATATAGTTAAATTTATTTTACGAAATATTGTATCATTTCGAAATCACTAAAAACTAAATTATTTAAAACAGGTTTTATTTGATTTGCTAAATAATGTCATCTTCCATTTTGAGATCTTACGATAAATCTCGCTATCTTATAAAATAATTTACGTGCATAAATATGCACGATAAGCATTTTTTAAGTTTCTGTGTGTTTAACAAGAATACGATGTAATATTCTTTATTTAGAATAAATAATTGATGTAAATCTCCACCGATATAGCATACAATTTACAATGACTGTTGTCCCACCGGTAAAAATTTAAATTAATCAATTAATTTCAACGTGACCTACCACTCCCATGGGACAAAAAAATATAGCATTGATAATGTTTTTATACCTGCGCAAAGATTATCTATAATCATTTATAATTGAATATCATTTCCATAGATTATAAAAAAGTAAATTTCATTGTAAATAATTAAACTCAGAATCGAATAGTTTATCTCCGTTAGCGATAGTTTATGGTTCGTCTCATCTAACTATTTTTACTGTTACACACTACCGGCGATAGTTCTTAAGCTAGATCCTAATCGCGTATGGTTTTCTCGAAAATACATTTTTAAATAATATAGAATTTGCATTATCGTTACCTGAAAACTTCATTTTTGCGTAGTATGATACCTGGTTGCTGATGTTTACGGTGACTGTTAAGGCGATTTACATGGGACATGGCTACTGTCAAAGTAACTGAACAAAAAGTTATTCTTTGCGGTGAATATGGTGTCGGTAAAACGTCTATATTCAGGCGATTTGCAAACAATACTTTCGTAACAAACAATGATCGAAAATCGACACTTGGTCTCGATAATATCGACAAAGAATATATAGTCGACGATAGACGAATACGTGTAAGTATATAATACAAATGGTCTCTTTTTTGTATGACATTACTGTAAGATCATTAATTAATTAAGATTACAATTCTGACACAATATCTGAATATTTTCCAATCGAATTTTTAATGTATAATTCAACAAGGTTATTCAAAAGAGTACTTCAATTTTAAAATGACATTATCATCGTATTAAAGCTCAATGTATGTTTCACCATCCTCAGTCTTTAATTGAATGGAATAGAGATGATTGAATTTGCATATACAAGCACCTGATGTGTAGGTAGCTTGTAGGTGGATTAATTGTTTCAATGTTTCCATACATTTTTTATACTGTCAGTTTGAGCTCTCTGAAATATAGATCATAAATTTTCTAAATAAGTTCACTATTTTAAGCTTTGCCATATATGAAGAAGCCATCCAAAGACAAATTTACAATCTATACTAAGTTTCTTCATTTTTTGGCTTTCACAGTTACAATTATGGGATACTGGAGGTATGGAAAGAGTAGCTTCTGTAACATCAAGTTACTATAAATTTGCAGAAGCAGCTATTCTGGTATTTGCTTTAGATAATTCAACATCTTTTCATCTTTTATCTCAACATTTATTAGATATAGTTACGTATGCAGAAAATGCTAAGATTTTTCTATGTGGTAATAAAAGTGACTTAGAAGGTGTTACTCCGCAAGTTACGGATGCGGAAATGGAACAATTTTGGTATGTTTGTTAAACATATATTTATCTTCATTTCTATAATATGTGTAACATAGATAATTGTTTTAGCGAACAATGTCATAACTTAATCTCTGGGACTTATAAAACGTCTTGTAAAACTGGAGAAGGAATAAATGAAATGTTTGAAGACATAGCACAACATTTAGTTGAAGCTAATCGATCTCGAATGGAACTTCATGAAATGGACAAGGATCGTTTTAAAATTTCTTATATCGATGAAGCTACTGACCCATCATGTTTATGTTAAAAACAAAATGAATAACAACGAACGAACTTTTAAAGTTTTTTTTTTAAAAAACGAAGGAATTGAATTAGATTTCACATCAGGTGTATATGACGAGAAACGAATAGGGCAGAACAGGTATTTAAAAACATTAAAGTAGAAATTTTATATGCGTAAAAATTAGGAATAAATTTAAGATCCTCGATAGTAACAATTTCTACCAATTTAAATTTTATTATATGATGATATTAATTTTAAATAACCAAGCTTTAACTCTACAACTTACTAACTGTGCATTTTTGTACATTTTATTTTGCTTATCCATATACGAGCCATCTAAGTCACACATTGATAAAAATATCTAATGCTGAGTCCATTTGATAGTATTTAAATCGATTCCATCTTCCACCATCTCCCACAGGGGACTGTAAAGAACAAATTTTGTACTTGAAGTAATCTTAATTTTTGACCTGGAGTCAACATAATTCAATTGTTAAAAACACGTCCAACAATGAATCTATCTCATCCAGCGAATAAGGATATTATTTATACTCGTGTATTTTTTGCCATTGCGAATGATTTGCTTATAAGAAATAATGTAAATTAATCATGCTTTTACATTAAATAAAAATTTATACTATGATCAAGAAAGTTGTACCTCATATCGCGAAGTCTTTTAACTTCTTTAATCGTATGTTCCGCAGTATATTCGATTTCCTCAAGCGTAGTAAATCGCCCAATACCAAATCTGTATAAATTTAAACATAAAAGTAAATGATATGTTCGTATATTATATAAAACCTAACATATACTTGCCTGATGCTGGAATGTGCCAGATCTTCTGATGCTCCAATTGCTCTTAATACATAACTAGGTTCTAAACTAGCACTTGTGCATGCGGAACCACTACTTAAGGCTATTTCTTTTAATGCCATTAGTAATGATTCTCCTTCTACACATGCAAATGACAAATTAACGCATCCAGGATACCAAAATACTGAATCCCCATTGCGTACGACGTGCGGTAAATTAGACATAATTTTGTCAATCAAGATATTCGAAAGATTCGTTATATATTTATGATCGTACTGTAAAGGAATAATTTAAATGAATTCAAGAAATCTCTTATGAAATATCATAAAGAGTAAATGTACCTCCATTTCTGATTTTGCCAAGTCACAAGCTAAGCCAAGTCCAACAGCTAAAGGAGCTGGAACAGTTCCACTCCTCATACCTCGTTCTTGTCCACCTCCACTTTGTATAGCTTCGACACGAACACGTGGCCTTCGTCTTACATAGAGTGCTCCAATACCTATTAGAATATTTATATCAAAAACATGAAATAATTTGAAAGCTTGCAATTATTCATAACAATATACCTTTTGGTCCATATATTTTATGACCACTAATAGACATGAGATCAATGTTCATTGCATTAACATCAAGCGGTATCTTTCCAACAGCTTGAGCTGCATCCGTATGAAAGAAAACTTTTTTCTTTCTATAAAAAGAGCAATGACTAATTTAATATACATGCAAGATAAATATACTATTTATTTCCCAATATATAATTGTATATGTGTATAGATATTTGCCTGCAAATAGCACCAATCTGTTCAATGGGCTGTTTAACACCAATTTCATTATTAACAGTCATTATAGATACGAGTGATGTAGCTGGTGTAATAGTAGCTTCTAATTGATCAATATCGATTAATCCATTTGATTTAACTGGTAAATATGTCACCTCAAATCCTTCTGCTTCCAAAGCTCTACATGAATCTAATACACATTTGTGCTCCTAAATATATATATATATGTGTGTATTCATTCCAATTTCAATAGAATGACTTCACCTTACATTAATATTTTAAGTACTTACTGTTTGCGTTGTCACAATATGATTTTTTCTTGATTTATAAAATCTTGCTACACCTTTCACAGCAATGTTATTACATTCTGTTGCACCAGATGTAAAAATAATTTCTTTTTTATCTGCACCTATTAGATCTGCCACTTGCTAACGTATGTGAAAAGAATTATTAGTAATATTCAAAAGTATAATTTTATTTCTATGTTAGTGTATAATTTGTAATCGGTAGAACCCTATCTGTAATACGAATGCATTATTGCATATGCTATTATAATACTAACCTTACGAGCATGTTCAACTGCAGCTTCTGTTTCCCATCCATACATATGAGTTCTAGAATGTGGATTTCCATAAAAGGAAGTAAAATATAACATCATCTTATCCAATACCCTTGGATCCTAAGCATTAATTAGTGTATTAAATTATAATTTACTACAAAAGATTTTTATGATTGCACAGTGGTGCATTATTATAATTCATACCATAGGTGTGGTGGCTTGAGCATCTAAATAAAGTGGTCTACCTTCCATAGGCCCTTTTTTATATTCATCTGTGATAGGAGCTGCATAATTTTAAAATCCCATTAATAAAATAATTATTCGTAAATTTAATAACTAATGATAGTATATAATCACAAATAAAACAAACATTCATATTCTGCCACTTCTGATAATTGTTGACCAATTGTGTGTAAAATACGGCAATCTTTTAATTTCCGTATTGCTATCACCAAGCTCCTTGTTGAGTGCAACATTATGAAATTATTATTATTATAAATAATTACTAATAACTTATATATGTGTATACTGGTTAGACCGACTATTCCGCATGTTCCTAACCTCACTAATCCCTGTCACTCGGTGCAACTAATGCAGAAGTGCATAGAAGATCACAAGTTCGTTACTAACAAGACCACCAGAGGGCGACAGTAGGTACTTAACGCAATGTCGGTACAATATTATCCATGGAGCCTATATTAGATTAGCACCTTTTTAATTATCAATAACTTGTGAAATAATTATTAATTAAAGCAAACAATTATGGATTAACAATGAGATATTAGTGAGCAATAAGTTGCACATATTAGTTTCTTACTGCCGTAGGTTTTTTATGCTGTAATTCTATGGTAAGTTACCATCAGATCTCTGTCGGTAAGATAAAAGTAGAGCACTACTATTACCGATATGATGCTTAGAAATGTTACTAGATTTCAATATTTTTTAAACTTTCTTATTTCCTAGTAACTTTTAATAGCAAATTCAAATACAAATTGAATGTATAATTAAATTCTATATACATTTAAAAACAAACAACAATTAGAAATCTAATATAGATATTTTGTTTTAATTATTAATTAAAGGAGTTTTCTCGTTAAGAACGATTGTCCTAGAACAAGTACACACACACAAGAAAAAGACTTACTAGATTAAAAAAAAGACCAATATACTAGTACATATATGTATCTATATATATAAATAATCTGAAATATAAAAAGTGTGTATTAAATTATTAAAATAATTCTTGATTAATCGATAGAAATGTCTATTATTGTTGAAGACTTCGGAATACATGATCTGTGGACCGTCTCCTTCGAAATTCACCTTTGAACTGAGTCATTGTCCTCTATGAAATTACTTTTATCAAATGTTGTTTATATGCCCTTCTGAATGTGTATAAAGGGAATAATGCACCTAATCAATAAAATTTAAGATTATAATCTAAATTTTAGCATTTTTGTTTATTTTTATGCAATTAATTTGTATTCTAGAGACATGATAATTTATTTATTAAATAAATAAAAAATTTATTCTATTTTTCTATTTAAGGTACACGTATCTTGGTAATATTTAAAAAATAACGAATAGAATAAAGACAAAATTTCGTTGTATTAATTGATTATTTAACAAATTTCTGCTTCAGTTTCTATACCTTCGAAGATGTAATGTTATTTTATATTATATATATTATTACCTTGATTAATTTGACGTCATTTAAGTTTCAGTGACAGAATAGATACGAATCCAATGACGAGAATGAGATAATTCATTAAAGTATGCGATTAATTCATTTGTATTTTATCAGACTCCTTTCTTTTTTCAAATGTCTTCTACATAATTTTTTAATGAGTTTGACCTCTCAGTACAATAAATTATAAAACTATAGATATGTGTTGTAATTTATGTGTAAGTGTAAAAAAATGTATTTTTAATATTAATTAATATAGAAATTGATATTAATACAAATCATTTTTTGATTTTTTTTTGTTGCTTTCGTAATAACAAGCAGAAAATAAATAAATAAATATAACGAAATGATAAAAAAAAAAAGATATGAGATAGTAAAGACCGAAGAAAAGATTGTAAAAAAAACATTTGATACTTTCTCTTGCTGGCATTAGCGAAACGTTGTCGTCGTATAATCGAGGTCTTCCGTTGCATTCTTATTTAATGACGATAATAATTAATCAGCATATGCGCAGAAACGTGAGACAGGTAAATAAACTTTCATCGGGGAAGATTGTGCAAATAGTTTTTCAACACGTTCGCACGGATAAGGGTTGGATTTAAAATGAAAGAAACGATCTGAAAAATCGTTAAGTCTTACGAGTAATATTGTTCGGAAACCATCAAAAATATGAGAAAGAAAATTAGTGAAAAATATAATAACTTGTTAATAATAATATCAATTTCTATAATGCTACCAATAACATTAAATGCAGTTATTATGGAAGATTGCAAGGATCGGTTGATGGATGTCTTTACGAAAAGTTGTGGCAATGATCGTCTCAAAAGAGGTATCGAGAAATTTGATCTTAAAAAAGAGGATTATAAGAAATTCAAGCTGACTGAACTTATTGGTAAGTAAAATATTTGTAAAACACAATTACATGATCGATTTTCAATTTATAATTTAATTATTAAATACTTTTATAATATATTTCTTAGTTATATTGCTTTTATTATTTATTATATTTTATATAATATAATTATTTTTTTGTATACTGTCAAAGTGTATGTTTAGAAACAATAACATATTAATTATATATTATAAGATTAAATTATTAATATATAATACTTATTAATGTACTAGATAATATATAATACACCCATCCAATGTGTTGAAAATTTTTCATCTAATAAAATATCAGATTGAAATAGTTTAATATTCAAAATATATCAATAGATATTTCATTTTGAAATAAATGTACTGTCCTATTATTCTTATTATAATGAATATACTGATTCTGATACTAAAGAACAATTTAAATAACAATAAAAACAAAGGATTCTTTCAGATCATTCTCTAGAAGAACAGAAACAACCTATATCCTTTATTAGGCACGAGAAACAAAAAATTTTGACAGAAATAGCGAATTCAAAGGATTTATTTGATTCTAGTCAAGAAAATACTCAAAAAGAACGGCGACACTTTCCACAAAATTCTTTATCGTCTATTCTTGTACAACCTTATGATGCGGTAATTATAAGATCAAAATTCATTTTCGAATAGGACAAAAATTACGATACAATATTAAATTCACATACGAAAGTATAGTTCATTTATAACAAATAATTCAAAACTTTCGAGTTTAATAACACTGAATTCATAAATAATCACATTCCTAATTTTGTATATTTAATAATAGTAAAAATGACAAGGACGAATGAATACAATGATTAAATTCTTCTATTGCTTTTCACGTAATCGCTTGTTCGCATCTATCCATTCCGAGAATGAAGTTGTCCTTCAGATAATATGTACTTCATCTGGACAATCTTATATCAAATACATTTACAATTTCTCGAAATAATAATTTAACATCTCATTATCCATCGTTGTAATTAACTTTTGTGATAATATCACGATCTAAGGCTTCTTAAATATTTGTTAAATATTTATTTGTAATATCGATTATAACTCTAAGAAATCGCCAAGTAGATAAAATTAATAATATAACATATATATATATATATATACTTTCTTATCATTTATCATATTAAAATGGCTTATTAATTTTGATCAATTAATAGTTTCTCAAAGCTTTTAAAATGATATAAAAGGAATTTATTTTTAAAATATAAAAGATTAAGCACATATCGAAAATAAATATTTGATTGCGCGCGAGTGGGGCTCTCATATGACTAAAAATATCTAAAAATATCTGAAAATAATCCAAATGACGCAAACAAATAAATTTTGCATCGACATGAATTTCATTTATAATGCGTTTATTTATATATATATATATTAAATCGTAAGCTTATTCTCTGGCTTCCAATCGTTTCTCGCCTAACTTCTCCTTTTTCGCTTTCGTCTACAAAAAAAAAAAAAATAAAACAAGAAGGTAACGAGAGATAAGAAGTACCAAAGCGGAATGTTAAAACAATGTTCTCTATTTTGTAGATGAAAAACAATGATTTGAAATTGAAAATAATCGTTGAAGAATTATACGAGTCTTATAAAAATATTAACGATCGACCACCAAGATCTTTTACACATGACGAATTGAAAAAAATACTACGAGACTTAGTTAAGACTTGTTGTTACGAGGATAATATTTGCGATAACGAGAATATTGACGCTTTGTGTTTTTAAAATATGAAAAATAGAAAATTACACGTTGAAAGATTATTATTCTAAAATATAACACAAATCTTATTTATTATTTCAAAATAATCGATACCCCTCTCTCCCCCGCCTCCCTCCCCCCCTTTACAATCCATCATATTAATAATTATTCAATTAATATTATTATTAATTAAAATATTATATATTATTTATATATATAATTATAAAATAATTTTGTTTAACTAATATTTTGTCGAAATAGACTATATATATATATATAGCAAATAAATGTTCTGCAATATAATAACGGATGCCGATCGTTAGACCATCTTGCAGATCTATAAAACGCGTACCCTCCAATAAAAGTACGAGTGGCAAATGCGCAAAAGCGATCATATACCTTGTTAAAATAGTTTCCAAGAAACATTTTATTGAGAGTAACTTGGCTCTCTTGAAGTTATATATTTGGATTCTACGAAGCTAAAGCTTTAAAGTGTCATTTCAATTTTCAAGAGGATCTTTGAAATGCAATCGTATATATACCATATACCATATATCATATTTTCTAATAATACATATGCAAGAGACGTTTATATTTCTGAACGTATTATCGCAAGTATCAAGGATACCAATGATTTAAATATAACTTACGATTATCTATTCATTGATTAGTCATTATAATAGAAATGTAATAATGTTTCAAAAATAATCTGATATCGGTTTATAGTAAAACAAAGTTGACCATAAATATAATATAATGTATCGACGATGAAGTTATCTTTGGTTTCGTGTTTCTTTAATGATGATAAATATTAAACAACGAGAAAAATGCATCATCATAACGAAAATAAAAAAAGGATTATCTTCTTGTCTGATCGGTGACGCATATTTAAATACTTTTCCTATGAAATAATAATGGAAAGGTGTGTTAGAGACACAGGTAACGGTTTAATAGATAATGTTTGGAAAATAACGCATATTTATATTTATAAATATTTATTAATCGTTAATCATACGACTCCTCCCTCCACCCTCTTCCAACCCCAATTTTTTTGCCAACGAAATTTCAAGCAATAAATTATAAAGGACTAAGTCACAATGAAATATTATTACAATATCGATTTCTTATATTATTATAGATAGTCCGATAAAATTTGTTAAACAATTTTTCAATCGACAAATTATTTTTCTCGATCGCAGAATCGTATGTACGATTTATATTTCTAACCACGTTTGATAATTCGACGAGGCGCGTATTTTACTTAATCCTTAAAGTAAATAGCATTATTATTCATTTAATTATTTATTTATTTATTTATTTATTTATTTATTTACTTAAAAAATAATTGATATTTAATACTAATGAGATCATCAGTCGTTAAGGGAACTAATGTCATTTGCAACTTGAAAGTTAAATCGTCCATTGTTGCACTTGACAAGTCCATACAAATATTTTACATTAATAAAATCTTTATTAAGTCTTCCTCTGTGTGAGATCACGTGACTAATCTCAAATTCAATCATTAAAAACGAATGAAATAACTTCAAAAAAAAAAGAACAACAAAAAATAAAAATAAAAATAAAAGAACATTACATTAATGAATCGAATGAATCACAAATTTTCTCACGTTACGTTCAATTATTATTATCATCATCATCATCATCATCATCATCATCATCATTTATCAAGAAAGTTGTTCTCAAGAAATCTCAACTCTCAAATCATTGTATGCGATCCTTTGACCAAATAATCAAAACTTCCAATGTGTTTTACTTTTTCATTTTAAAACTCATTCATTCATTCCCTAACTAGCCATTTATATTTTCTTTCGACTTAGTAAGTCTCAACACTAATGAAAAACAATATTTTCGTCAAATATATATCTTCTTTTTCGTAAATTACAAAGAAAATCACAAATGGACAACGACGAGGAGAGTTGTTAACGTCAATTATAAAAAGACGTCCAACCAAAGCTCTTCTTCTTCTTTTGTGAGACTAGATTTCTTAATATATCAAAAAAAAAAACAAACAAACAACACACGTGGCTAATAAAAGTTTTCCATTTTTCTCACTCTCTCTCTCTCTCTCTCATTCTCATATACATACAAACACACAAAGACACACACATACAACAAATACACATTCTGAATGCAATTAGAGCTATCATCGTCTTTCGATTATTTAAAAATATATCTACTTAATAACTATACAAGAAATAAAAGTTCGGATCATCTAATAAGATCGTCGTCGAGCCTTTTCGGTGGTTCTTATTCCCGTTTTAGGTTTTTTCTTTCGTCTATTATAAGAAGAGATATAAGTCCATTAAATCTCCAATTTCTATCTTGAGAAATATTAACTGAGGCTTGAGGAAGACGTAGAAGATGAATTACTGCGAACTTTAGTTTAACAAAGGCAGCCGAAGTTTGTGAATTTTAACGTTTTCAACGTTGCTTTCACTCGAATAATCCTACGATTCGCAATGAATTATTTATTATTATGCGAATGGCATCCAAAAAGGAAAATAACCATTTTATTTATGTTTTTCCTGTTTTCTTCTTTTTCTTCCTCTTCTTCCTCCTCATCCTTTAATAACAATCGGCGTGTCCTTGTTTTCGGCCGGTCTTCGTCCGACAATCCTTGCCCTTTTGTTTATGATGATAAGGTTTCTCTTCCTTCGACAATGTATGTATTTCCAGAAAAGAATCGGGTAAGTTCACTATTCTGATGGATTTTCTGTAAACAGGAAAAATTCCAAAATGAAACAAGAAATACAACAACATTAATAATTATAGTATATAGAGTTGTTCATTTCTGAGAAATAGATTGGAATTAAACGAAAGATTCTTATCAACTAGAGTCATCGTGTGTTGTAAATAATTATTATTTAAGATAATAAAAAAAGATCTATCAAGATTTTCATATAAAAAAATATATAAAATAAATTATTTATTTATATATTATATATTAAATATAATATATATAATATAGTATATATAAATATAATATAGTATATTATATATTAGTATTATATATTAAATAAATAAAGAAACTAACGAAGAAAAATGGGAGAAAGAGTTGAGGGGGTGGTGGAGGAGTAGATTTGAACAGGAAAGGAAGAAGAAGACTAAAGAGAAAACAACGAAGATGAAAACGTAGAAATAAGCAAAAGATAGCGAATTGTTCTAGCACTTTGAACTAATCTCGTTACACTAAAGGCCAGATCATATAACCATGAACTTTAATAAAAGTAACATGGATTATCTACGAAGCAGTGATAACGAGGTTGGTAACTATGTTCTCCTCTCATTCGTCTCTCCCTTTTTCTTCTTCTTCTCTGTTCCGGTTACATTCTTATTAATAAAGAAAATATTTGTGTACACAATTATAAAGTTACACGATGTTATTATACTGCGTTTATATTATCTCGTTAAGAATATTAAAGTCTAAAAGTAAGTAAAAAAAATAAAATATTCTTCAGTTAAATGAACTTCTTTATTTCGTGATATAAACAACGAATGTTTATCTGAAAAATGTTTAGTTATTAAAGTAACATCATATATTAATATAATCTGTTAATAAATATGATCATAATTTTATACGATCGATCATGGACGACGACAACTTCAAAGGTTCAGGATTATCCGATTAATCTTAGAAAGAAAGAAAGAGAAAGAGAAAGAGAGAGAGAGACTTAGGTGAACGATCACGACGTTCGCGTGTGAAGGCTAATCGAAAGAGTCAAAGGTTATTGCAATTACTACGTTGACCTTTTAATTCCTTTTTCTTTTAGTCAATCGTTATCAATAGAAATGTTAAGTCTTTGCGCCTTGGGTGAAGTGTGAAGCACCTATTATCGTGGATTGGTAAGATATGTTCTGGAAAATAAGTCATATAATAATAAAGGATAAGCATAACGATTACGGTAACTCTTTGGAATCCCGTACGATGTCAAAGAACTCGAAACGGCTGAAAATATACACGCGTGGAATTAGATATCATTCTATCGTTTAAAAAAATATATATATTAACGAGAATTAAAAATATTCTTGTTAAATATTAATATCGCGAAGAGAAAATAATTGATATTTTTGTTGTTGTCAATGTGTTAACTTTTAACGATAACTTGAAACAAAAAAACGAATTAAAGTCAATCACTTTGAATAAAAATGTAATCCCTTTAATGTTACGAGATATGAAAATGGCGGATTGGGAAGAAAAAGAATAATGAGAAAGAAAGAAATAGATGAAATAAAAACAAGAAGAGAAACTAACATTCACTCACATGTTGTCGCGGGAACCTCCCCGTTTCTTCTCGGACTTTTGTTTGCAGTACTGCTCAAGTTGTACATAGCTGCAGGAATGATAACAACATTCTTCGACGAGTCCTGGACCGGTAGGGCCGCGTTGTTCATCCTCGCTGCTATACGAAAAGGGCTCGTTGTATCCTCGATCGCTGCACACCAAATACAATGCGTCGCTTAGCCTTCTCGAGCACAACCTCAGTGTTCTCATATTAGATCTTTCAAAAGGTGCGCTATTTATCGTCCCAATTAAATTTATAATGATAAATATCGTCAATGTTATCGTTCCGATACCAAATCCATCAATTCTCCTTGTCGAACAATATTTTCTCGACGTCATTTCTCTTCAACTCTCTCTTTCTTATTTTTGTTCTGTTTCTTTAACAAAGTTTTCTTGTATCTTCTAAATATATTTAACAAGAAATAAATAACGTGTATATTTTCTAGATCAAAATCACTGGGGTAATTGAAAATATTTGTTATCTTGACGTAAATAATATTCTTCCCGTATTTGTTAAGAATTTAAAAAAAAAAAAACAACAGCAGAAGAATGAATGAAATGTTTTTTCGGTTCACTTTGATTCTTGATTCTTCCTCTTAGTAATTCTTCTTTATATATATATATATATATAAAGAAAAGATGTGAGACCGATGTTAGACAGACCAAATTGTGTCTTCAGAAGAGTTCCGTTGCTACCGACTCTCTCGGTGGCACTGGTACCGGTTCGTCTCACCACGAGGTTCTTGTTCCAGATTTTACAGACTCCCGAGAGTGCTATGAGAGAGGGGATAAACAAGGAGAGCATGCCTGTTGGTGGACAAACGCGTGCACACCGATTGCAGAAATGAATGGGAAGGGGTTGACGTTTACACAGAGGATTCTACTACTATCCTAAGTATTTTATTTTTTTTTTCTTCTTCTTTTCCACTTCGTTTCTTTACTTTGACCAGCTGTCTCGAAAAGAAATTGCAATGGGTGGTGACGGGGAAGACGCCGAGGGGGGGGTTCAATGCTTTCGCATCTTCGCGATCTTGTTTTTCTCAATTGCAATTTATATTTATTATATTTTATCATTGATAATTTGTTTTGTTTTGTTTTTCTATTTTCCTATCATTTTTTACGTTATCGCATACAAGGAATAACAATTCAGGAAAAATATTGTTAATAGAAAAAAAGAAGATAAATATATTAATCGATAGATAATTCGCGTAGTCGTTGACCGATCGTTTTCATTTTCATAAAACGTTTGTAAATATCGTAATAATGTACGAAGTGTAATCGCGGTATTTTATTAATAATAATCGTATTGGACACATTGTAAGAATACGAAGATCATTTTCTTTGGAATATATTATTTTTTACAATTCCATGAATGAAAACGTGAGAAACATTAATTGCACGAGAGTTGTTTTGTTTAAATAAATACATTTAAAAGGATCATCCCCGCGTAATCTTAGATTTCTATTGACCAACAGGAAACAATGGATGCCTTGTGTTTATCTGAATCACGAATTAATCGTAATATACTTTTATTTAGTCTTATTATTATTAATGCGATAAATTTTCCGTACTTTTCACGAGATAATAGAGGGAGAAAAAGAGAGAGAGAGAGAGAGAGAAAGAAGAAAAAAATAGAAACGGCTCGTTCGACCTCCTACCCTCGTTTCTTTCCAACGATTGTACCAATTCTGATATCTTGAATGAAAAATGAAGTCCATTAGACTCCCTCGTCTATTCATAGAAACCATAGACGAATGAAAACTGTAAACAAGCTTGATTACGTATATTTATTTCACTCTATCATCAAATTGAAGTTTTATTTAACAAATGAATTGTATAGAAAAACACAATTCATTAAATCTTTCTCTTTCAAATTCCAAAAAGAAAATTTATCATTGAAACACACCGCTTTACCCTATTCCATAAATATGAAGATTTTTTTTGTCAGTTGATACAATGAAGACTAACTATAAATGTGAATAATAAATCCGTAGGATTTAGTACGAGAACTTTAACGATCACACCAATTATCTAGTTTATGAATAAATTTACAATTCAAATGAAAAGGAACGCTTGCGTTTCGTATCTGGTCCGGCCGGCCGCTTTAACGATTTCCGCGAAGCATACCTGTTAAATAAAAGAAGACGATTTAGTGCACGAGGATTATGCGTTTGAAAGATTCGATCCAGTTAAGGAAGAAAGATAATTATTAAATCACGAGAATGGAAGCGTTATTATTATTAACTGTTCCATACGCGAATGAAACACATTTTCAACATATCTCTTTAGATCCTCGAACAATAAGGCACACATCCTTTCATAGTTGTGAAATTTTATGATCTAACGGGACAACTGAGAAGAACAATTATTGTTTTTTACTTTGCGAGTAATCAGTGAAATTCTTGACGACTGATCTGATGTATCTGAGTCGTTGTCTTAGAGAAGGCCAACTCGTACACACTAAGTTTTATTGTTTTCATGGTAAAGTAACGTGCAATCGAGATGAAAGCTTCGTATACGCGTATTCTTGGTTATCTATTAATAGATGTAATTGCAACTACACCAAGTGCAGTGATATTTTACTCGGTTAGGTTTACTTTTGTTATGTCATATGTAAGAGAATGATATCGTACTTGCAAAATGTTGTCTTAAAGCCACTGCATTTGTTACTTCTATCGTTTGTCTGTTCAGTTGTGAAAGAGAGAGAGAGAGAGATATCGAAGGATGAAAATGAAAATGAATAAGAAGAAGAAGAAGTAGAAGTAGAAGAAAGGGGAACGACACCAAGGACGTATAATGTCCCACGTGTTTCACGCGATGCACTCTCGTGTCTGACTAATCGTTCATGATTGTCGAATATACATCTTCTTCTTCTACTTCTTTTTCTTTTTCTTCTTCTTCTTCTCTTTGACCCCACCGTACTTGACTTCTTCTATTAACAGGGAAGAAGACATTCTTCTTTTTCTCTTTTAAGAGGAAAGAAATTAGATTGCACTGGTATGTGGGTGGAGAGGGTCCTTTACTTCACCTTTTTGTTTCTTTTTTTCTTTTTCCTTTCTTTCTCTTTTATCTATGTATAGTAAACCCCAACGATGGTAATATTGAGTCAACGCAATGAAAGCAAAGCACTATCACCGATACGCCAAAAATCTTAAGGTCAATAGATTAGTTAGCACGCTAGAAAAGAAGTATTTTTCATTTTTATCAATGTGTTATGTTTTAGAAGGACCTCTGCCATCGCGATTCGCTGACACATAAGATATTTTCTATTCCTTTTAAATTATCCCGTGGCAGTGACCGCGTAATTGCCAGGTCAAGTAACACGAATCAATGTACTTCGCACCCGAAGAACGAAGAATATTATTTTATTTTTTATTTTTTTGTTTTTTTTCTTTCCTACGACTTTATCGGTCATTGAAGTTTAAAGAGAAAAATCTTACATATAGGATATATAAGTTATACGCACACAAAATAAATCAGATTAATACTTCAATACAATTTTAAAAAACTTCTCATTTCGCATTTTCGCGAATATCAAGGAAAATAAGTAGGTAATTGTTTCTATTTTCATTTTGCAATCGTCAATCATTCTCACCCTATCAGCTTGTCGACATTTTTTTGGAAAAGAAAAGACTATTGATCATTCGAAAAAAATGACTTATATTACGAGAGAAACTCGGTCGTGCAGCTGGTTATAGAAACCGATAGAGAAAAATATATCATTAACGAGTTAACATATATATATATATATATATATATACATTAGATACTTATACGTGTGAAAACAGATTTGTGCATTTATCACGTGAATGATTGTCGGTTGTACTTTGAAATCGACACTACACTCTCGCAGGGGGCATAAGCTCGCGGCATACTTATCACATATTTACTAACGATATATAATATATTATTTTCTTCTTTTAATATTATCTTTTGTTACTTATTCTTCTTCTTCTTCTTTCTTTCTTGAGTGCACATCTTGAGATCCAGGCTACGATATATATGTGAATGTAGGCGTAATATGTATACAAGTCGGATTCGATTCTAGGCCCGACTTGTTACGCCAATCACGCGTGCGACGGCTCCATTACAAGCTCTCTCTTTCTTTTTCTCTCTTTATTTTTCTCTCTCTCTCATCGTTTTCTGTCGTCTATCGGTCGCACTTTAAAATTGAGACCACTCTCGCAGGGGGTCATATCAGAGCAACTGTCTCGATCAGACTACGCTCATGATTATGCGCCCAACGCCGCATAATTCCCCGTCGAGTCGTTGTCTTTCTATTAAAACTCGACGTCAAAATTCGTCGTCTTCGTCTTCGTCGGTCGAATGTCGATGAGACGACAGAGGGCCAATCGTGAGGACTAATCGAGAGGGCCAATCGAAAAATAGGCCTGATCATCTTCTTCTTCTTCTTCTTGCTGTTGTTAAATATCCAGTTTTAAGCATTGAATCAAATATTATTTCTGATACTGTTAAGATCATCTTCTTGCTACTCGTATTTATTGTTTATTTAGTTATTGTTGTTGCTGTTGTTAAATATCCAGTTTTAATTGTAGAATCTGTTGTAGAATCCTACTGTAAAATTTAGTTA